>NC_133666.1:580313274-580613274 GCF_037893015.1 Macrotis lagotis
CTATTGCTAGTGGCACAGTGGATAGAGACTTGTTCAAGTATTTCTCCAAACCTAAAAATATTCAACAAAAAATAAAGAAAAAAAAAAAACATTTCATCACATCCCGTTACTACCCTTATCTATTTCTCCCTCTTCATTGTCAAAATGCTTGGGTAAAAAGTAGTCTATGCCCATTGCTCTTACTTACTTATTCACTATTCATTTTCTCCTCAATTCTCTAACACTCTCATTCCCATTCCCACCACGGTATTGAGACTCTACTCTCAAAATTATCTATCAAGTCCACAATCTCATTAAAAAATCCAATGAAATTTTTGCCCTTATCATCCTTGACTGCTCTGAAAGCTTTGACAATACTGGAAAGTCCCCACTCTTCCAGATTTTCTTTTTTCTCTTAGTAGCTGAGATGTCAGTCTCCTAGTTCATTCCCTATCTCCCTAACCACTGCTTTTCTTCCAAAGATTCCTTTTCTCTTAAGTGAATTATCATCAAAGCTCTGTTCTTTTCTCACTATGTACTTCTGCCCTTGGCAAATGCATCCACTCCCTTCTAGAATTTTTAGTCTAGACAAGTTGGTCTTTCTGCTAGTCCTCACACAGTATATCATCTCTCTTTTCTTTGCCCTTGCCCAGGGTACTTGCCATCCCTCACCTTTACATTTGAAGATCTCTGGTTCCTTTTAATACTCTTCTTTAGGAGGGCTTTCTTGGGCCCCCTGCCTGGGCCCTATAATCATGATGACCTTCCATCTACTTTGTATATATCTTAAATATACTTTTGTCCATGACTCCCCTATGGGAACATAAGTTCCAGAATCCTTTCCTTTTTTTTGTCTCTAAATCTCCAACACCACAGTTTGGTACATAGTAAGCACTTAATGGTCTTTTTGTTTGTTTGTTTTTCCTTGATTGAGCAGTTCTGTATGCTTGGGATGTTTTATTTCCTCTAATTTGCTTTAAGGTTCAGACAAATAGTGCTTCTTCTATATATACTGTTCACTGACTCCCACTACAAAGAATCACAATAAACTCACTCCAGGGCAATTGAACTCAGAGATCACTGTTTTATACCTCTCTTATACAGGTATTACTTGGTATGGTACAAAGAAAGTATGTAGACTATATAGAGAGCTTGCTTCTGATGTACACTGGCAATTGGATTCTGAGTTAAGTCAAAACACTTCTCAGTGCTTCCAACCAACTTTCTAAATGAACCTCAAAGCAAGTGTAAATCTGCATGGAAAAGAGAGATTCCTCATACCAATCAAATGACAGTTCAAGGCTAAGAAAAAAAACCCAATTTTAGTTATAAATGGGTAATATCCTCTCATTAGACTATATGAGATAATATATCAAAAGCACGTTTCAAGCCTTCAAACAGTATATAAATGTCAGTTATTGTTATCATTATGGTCTAGGAGAGCAAGGATAACACATTATCTAAATGCTTTCCCTCCTATCATCTACCTTAGCACTCTTTGCCCAAATGGCACCTGATTTATATTTGCTAAGGAGGACTGAAGTCAAAGATCACTGATAAAATAGAAGACTTGAGTCTGCAACACTTAAACACTTAATAACTAAACTTCTAGGTTGTATATAAATGTAAAAAAGAAAAATCTATAAACTGTGGAAATCAACATTTGAATATCATTACCAAATTATCAGACCTAGAAAAAAATGTTGCAAATTTTGTTAAATATGATTGGGATCATATTTAAATGATATATTAATTCATTTGATTGTTTTGAATTGGTGGTCCCTAGCCTCATTATGAGATAAAGCTATTTTTCTATTTTTTACTAAACTCTGAAAATACCACTTCTTGGGTTGAATATGAGGTTAAGTGAAGGTGATATACTAATAGGATTCAAGTATAAAATGGAGACCATGGCTCATTCAATCAGACATAGAAACACACACAAACACACACAGACACACAGACACACACACACACAAACACACACACAGCCCTTCCCATTTTGCAAATGATGGAACTGAAGCCCACAGGGCTATAGTGACTTGCCTATGATTGCATGGGGCATAATTGGAAAATAAACATTCAAACCTAATTCTTCAGACCCCAAATCTAGTAATATTTCTTTGTCAGGAGGATTCTTAACCTTTTTTTAATGTCATGGTCTCATTAGACAGTATGACAAAGTCTATGGACCTCTTTTGAAAATATTGGTATATAAATGCATTAAATATATCAATTACTGTGAAATACAATTTTTTGTCATCCAGCTTCATGAAGTGCAGTGGTCCAGAACCCTTGTCTTAAATAATATCAAGGTAGCAAAGCCAGGTTAATATTCATTTATTAAAAGTTTAACCACATGCCAGGTACTATTGTGATGCACTGGCAATACAAATATAAGCACAAAAAAAGCCAGTCCCTGCCCTCAAGAAGATTATTTACTAATGAGAGGAAGCAACATATAAAAGGACTGGGAGAAGGAAGGCATCTGGGTACACATTGAGGAGGTATTGTAGAGGAAGTCCCTGAGCAAAGTCAGGAGTATCATTCTGTCATATGACTAGTAGTTAAATGACATAGAAGATTGAACCCAGTCTGGAATCAAGAAGACTCATTTATTTCCCTGAGTTCAAATTAGATTTCAGACACTTACTAGCAATGTGACCCTGGTCAGGTCACTTAATCCTGTTTGCCTCAGTTTCCTCTTCTGAAAAATGATCTGATGATGGAAATAGCAAACCATTCCTGTATCTTTATCAAGAAAATCCTAGGTGGATTCATGATGTGATTGAACAAAAATATGACTAGCATATGCAGAGGCTGTTCTGGCTAAAGGGAACCTCAGAGATCACATTAACTAGTTCAACCCTTTAATTTGCAGAAGAGGAAATCAAAGCCCAGACAGCTACCAGAGATAGCACTTAGATCCACATCTTCTGAATCTAAAGCTCAGTATATTTTCCACTAATTCCTAAGCTATAGTACATACACTCATGTAATTACATCAGTAAGACAAATTTATCAGTAACAAAATAACAATATAACATCTATACATCTTTATGGCAATATGGGGGGTTAGAATTATTATTTTTCCTCCTTCAAGCTACAAAACCTTGACAAAACACCCCCACAGAATTAAAAACTGTTCTCATTCAGTTATTTAAGGGTAAGATGAAAGAGGATAATTAGCTAACCCATCCTTTGGACTGTTTCTTAATGATCTGAAGTTTCTGGCAGTCAGTTTTCCTATAAAAATTATTGTTTACATCTTCTCACCTGACAGATCATTTTCCTATTTTCATTTTGTAATTTCAAAAAGGCAGAAACTATATTTTCACACAACTCTATCAATCCATCAATATATATCACTATTGCAGCCACTATATATACATACATATATATATATATATATATATATATATATATATATATATATATATCAAACACTAGAGATACAAAAGGAAAAAAGTGAAACTGGTCTTGCCTTCAGATAGTTTACCATCTTTTGGGGAAGACAACATGTGTATAGATAAATACATATAAAGAAAATAGGAAACAAATTTGGAGCAATGGGAAGTAAAATACCTGGGTGGGGCAGGAGGTGGCCACTGAGTTGAAATATGAAAGAAATTATAAATTCTAAAAGGTAGTGGCAAATATGGAATGCCTTGCAGGCATCAGGGAAAAACTGTGAAAAAGAAACATCAGATAAACAATCAGAAACATTTAAGTCTCTTGGAAGCTAGGTGCCACAGTAGATAGAGCAGGCCCTGAGTTCAAATGTGTCCTCAAATACTTAATACTTACTAGATATGCGACTTTGGGTAAGTCACTTAACCCCATTGCCTTGCAAAAACAAAACAAACAAATAAACAACTACAACAACAAAAAAAACAAGGAATGACAATTCCCTAGCATAGTATGATGGGAAAAAAATAAAAATAGCAACAGCTAACATTTATACAGTATTTACAATAGTTCTAGGCACAGTGTAATAATTGCTTAACAATTATTATCTCATTTGATTTTCATAGAAACTCTGGAAGATAAATGCTATTATTATTCCCAATTTACAGATGAAGAAACTGAGATTAAGTGACTAGACACTTGTCTAAGGCCAGGTTTGAACTCATTTTCTTTACTACAGGCTCAGTGCTCTATCCATTGAACCACCTAGCCATGAGTCAGGCTTTTTTGAGGGGAGGGAAGGGGGTTCTGATACTAACAAGATATTCACCCTTGACAGGATATAATCTTTCTAGTCTTGATTTTCTCACCTATAAATGGGAAATATAGACTAGATGAATCTAGAAGGTCCATTGCAGGCTTTTGAAGCAAAGTTATCCCCTCTAGTTATGATATTAGTCAAAGCCTAATGCTACAGTTCTTAAATGTGTGTCTTTAAAACAAAAGAAATTAGGCTTACTGCATTGGCTTACTAAATCTATGCTTGATGTTCAAACACTAAAGTCCTGGGATGCGAGCATCATGAAGTCATTCTAACATGACTCTGCCCACATTCTGTTCTTATTCCCTTGATGGTTCTAATAAAGTGTGTCCTCATTACAGTTTTCATATATTATATTCTTTCACTTTTTTGGTGATATTATATTGGGAAGGCAGAATTGGTTAGGGAACATGCCCCCTCCCAAAACTGAAGGTTACACATAGCCAAGAATTAGATCATGATAACCTCAAATTTCCCTAGAATCTATTGAAGACAGTGGAACACTAATTCAATCAAGGTCAAGTTGCATTTCCCCAGCTTTTCACCTGAACTCCTATTCTTTTGATTTTGAATTTACATTTATTTCATCCTTACTCTGGGTTAATTTAATTTAGCAAATATTTATTGAATATTATCATATTCTGATAAGATGATACTTGATATAATTTTAAAATACTTTTTCATGCATTATTATATCTGGTTCTCACAAAAACCCCATGAATAAAGCCAGGTAGTTATGAGCATCTCCATTTTACAGGCAACTCAGAAATGTTAAATACTTTATCCCAGGTCATATGGAGAGTAAGTAGGCTAATGTCTCTTACTCACTAATATAAACTACCAACCATACATATAAGATATGTGTCAGAGATTAAGCAGGATCCCCTGAACACAGTATAAGCAATTCCTATCTTGGAAGCAAGAACTGCACAAGAGAAAGGATAGGAATGTGGTTATTCAGTAGAAACCACATTTGCCTGCCCTGGATGATGAAGTAGCAAAAGTGAGTTACATAAAGTCTGGATCAAGTACAATAAAAACATTAAGACATACTATAGAAGGAATAGGGACAGCTGGTGTCCTTTTAGTTGAAGACCATCAGTCTACACTCTCATAGCCAAAAAGAGCAATATTTCTCTTTTAGTGATCTGGTGACTCTTAGCACTTAATAATCTCTCTCTCTCTCTCTCTCTCTCTCTCTCTCTCTCTCTCACACACACACACATCTATCTATCTATCTATCTATCTATCTATCTATCTATCTATCTATGTATCTATCCATCTATTCTATTTATCTATCAATCAGAGGTTCTTAACCAGCAGTCTGTGAATTTGGTTATTCTATTTTTAATATTTTGATAATTGTATTTCAATATAATTCATTTCCTTTGTTATCTTATTATTTTATGATCTGCATTTAAAATAGCTAATTCAAGAACTCTGGTCAAAATTTGAGCTATCAGTGTTTAAGGCCTTGTGCATCAAAAGTTATTCTCATTTAATGAAAAAATGTATGTTGACCATTTTGCAAGTTTGAGTGTTTTCTCTCAGTTTCACTCTTTGGCTGACAGTGCAAAATAAAGAGATGATGCTGTAAAGAGAGATCTTAGGTTTTGTGGCTTCATGAAAATAGTCCTAAGTTCTTTTGTTTGCCTCACCATTTGTTCTAAGTGAAAGAGTTCTATGTGGAGAATCAGATTTTACATGCTTTAAAAGGTCAGGAGAATAAGCCCTCAAGAATTTCAGACATGGCTGGATTTTGGAGTAAGTCTATCACTGATACACCAAAATGAAAGGAGTAACCTTTGGAGTGAACTTGGAGACCCAGCCCAGAAGTCACCGAGACAAGAATTTATGTAGCACTCATGATAGGGAACAACATGATAGGGATACTGGGCTAATGATGAGCCAACTCTCCCCAGGGACCAACATGGGTTGGGAGAGAGTATATTCCAAAGGTTTTGAGGGAAAATGTTTGAACTTTTTTACTCACATATATTTTAAGTAGATGGTCATTATAAAAGCTTAAAAAATACAACAAAATATTTAATACTTTTTGTGGTAGTATAGAACTGGAAAGAAGGTAGAAACCCACATGTTCTGTAAGAAATATTGAATATGATAAATACAGAGAAACATGGAAATAATTACAATAACTTATACAAGTTAAGTAATCAAAATCAAACAAAAATACACAACTAAAATAACATAAATGGAAAAGAGCAATAGTAAACAACTGAAAACTAAATATTGTAAAATTATAAAGCAAAGCCCTAAAGAAGATATAAAAGAAGACAATACTCCCACTCCTTTATACAAGTCAACAGTTTGGATTTTCCCACTATATTAATGAGCTTTCCTAATTTCATCTTTCTCTTTTCTTTTAAAAATTATTTATTATAACAGATGACTCTGGAAAAAGGAAAACATGGGATTTAATTACATAAAAGCAAAATATTTCAAAAATTATTTTTATAAAAGAATAAAGATTGCATAAGGTCTTTATAGGATGCTAGAACCTTGTACATACCTTCTTCTGAATTTTTTTTTCTCTTCTCTACAGTTCATGCTAACTGATTTGATACCATGAGAATATGGTCTATCTTTATGGGAAACTACTGTTCCATGTGGAGTTGTAGACAATCAACAGAAACTATTGGTTGGGCCTGACTTGAGCTGGTCCAGTGGCTTGACTGGACAGACAATGATTAAATAGAATGCCAGAATGTGCATTAAACATTTGCCTAAGAATGCATCCCTAAGACTCCAACTATTTCTAATACCAAGGAATGACACCTGAGAAAAAAAAAAAAGTAGGCACAGATCTCCTTCCCTGCAGTCAACTCTCCATCATTCCTTTGTGGATTATCTATAAGAAAATTTTTATCCCACGTTAGTTTATTTTCCAATCCCTGCAATCATATCCATACAATTTAGTTTCAGGATGAGGTTAATGAAGAATGCTTAAGTCATACTAATTAAGAATGTTCCCAAAGAGTAAGAAAATGCAATTCAAACTAGAATTACTTAATTATCTGCTGTTTTAAAAATTATTAGCATCACCACATTTTCCCCTAAATAGATAATACGAGTACTTACCTACTTTGCTTTAGAAAGTAAAAACATACCTGCAAAGTTTTAATGACCTTCTTTGCCTACATTGTCATCTAGTTTTCAGCTGAACAATACTGGCTTAGGATAGATTTCTTTTGCAATAAATAATGAGATCCTTTGTATATATGCTACTATTTGCACTACTTGGGCAAATAGGCATGAGAGTCCACATTTGGGACAGGAACAAACATAATCCTTTGACTTTACCTTTACTGTTACTTCCTTCTCTATAGTATTCATAGGCATTGATAATCACACACACACACACACACACACACACACAAACATAATGAAGAAGGTGAGTATAATTAACTGTCATTTTTGCATGATGGGAAATATGCTGAGGAGATCAGCTCTGTGCTCATATAAATGAACAATCAATCTACTACTCCAGAGTGGAAATCAAGAGTTATCTGTTTTCCAACTCAAGTCTCAATCATAAGACCTTCAGCAAAATCATTTTCAGGACTAGATAATTGTATACTTTGACAGCATCAAGAAATGGAAGCATCACAGCTAATCACACCATGAAGACTGAAAACAGTCACCACAGTTCTTAAACCTGATTCTCAAGGTTACTCAAATACTTTTCTACCAATATCTCCTGCCATTCAGATAGGTTTCCTCACCATTTCCAATATTACATTGGAAATTCTTACCTGCTTGCCTTTGTACAGACACCGGCACCTTGCAGGCTAGTATGTCTTCTATCTTCCCTTCTTCAATAATGTGAATCATACCTAGCCAAATCTCAAAATCAATCCCTATGAAACTTTCCTGATTTTCCTTCCTGCATTGCAACCTCCTTAATTTACACATGAGGGAACTGATGAAAGGGAGGTTATAACTACCTTATTATAGTTTTGTGAATGGAAAATTATAACAATACTACTAATAACTGAAACTTGAATGGCACTTTAAAGTTTGCAAAGCATTTTATTATTTGATTTTTCACAGCAACCCTGTGAGGTAGGTTCTACTATTATCCCCTTTATAAGGAAACTGAAGTTATGGGTATTGAAGTGATTTATCCTGAGTAACAAAACTAGTGATATCCTTGGATTCAAATTCAGGACCTTCTAATATATTGAGTCCACCCACCATATGCTGAGTCATCTTGTACTTTCAAAGATGTAGAATGTTTATATTTATCATGGATTTAGGAAAATTAAAGTTGGAAAAAATGAGGTCCAGAAGAGATTAGTGACTTGCCCAAGGCACAAAAAGGAAAGAGCAGGGCTGTCATTGGAAAACATGATTTCTGAAACCAAATTCAGTGCATTTTCCATTATACCATGATGCTTCTTAAATTTTATTAGGATTGGATTCTGTTCCTTTGAGCACTGACATGAGATTAAAGTAACTAAAATTACCTTCTAGCCCAGAAAGCATGAAGTAATTTTAAAATATACAAATTGATGGCCAGAAACTTTATTTAAATGATCTCTAGGCAAGTTGACAGACATTCAAATCAGCCTAACTTAAATCACTTGTCATTTAATATTTATTAATATTTCAAAAATCTCAAATGGTACTATATATATGTGTGTATAGTGAGATATATATATATATATATATATATATATACATATAATATATGTATATACAACAGAAGAAAAAAGATTTTAAAATGTACCAAGTCTATGAACAAATGGAGTTTATATTGACCTTAGTATAGGAACTGCTTACACAGTGTGTTAACTGGAACACCTACACTTCCCAGCAGCTGAAATATGATGTTCTTTTGATTTCAGTAACCAAACACAAATTCAACAGAGGTGGAAAGATTATGTTATCTGCTTTGAGTTCTAATTAGGTCTTCTACTGAAAACTATCTTGGAATTTCAGGAAGTACTAAAAATGGCTTCAATTTTAGAGGGCATCAAGGGATATTTTTCTGAGAGAATTTTCTAGTTTATGGACATCATAAATAAATTTGGTTCTAATATATATATATATATATATATATATATATATATATATATATATATATATATACTAATTTGGTTCTAATATCTACTAATTTCTAAGTGCTCTTCAATTTGAACAAAATGAACAGGAAACTACCTAGAAAAACACAAACATTGCCTAAATATTAAACTTACCAAAAATTTAACATGGCAAAGACATAGGAAGTATTTAATAATTTACAAATAACTTCATATCAAACCTCAATCAAATTGTGAGCTATTAATACTAGTACTAATAATATGAATGTTTGATTTTGAAATGGGATTATGAAAATAAAGAACTAATCAAAGGTTAATTCATTCATTCATTATAATTTTTAATCTATTTTACTGCTCATCTTAAGGGTGCCATTTGAAATAAATTCCATCTATCTTCCTTGTTGCAGAAGGCTCTTAAGAAAATGAAGATTTTAAGGCTTGTGGCATTAAAATTTAATTTTTATGGCACAGAAATTTTGAAAGAAGGATGAGGCAAAGCTTTTATGCTGTACTCTGCTTAAAAAACAAAATGTGGCACCATTAGCTAATATCTTAAATGGCTCATTTCCTCGCATCCACAGTGTCATGTATGACTGTCTACTTCTCTTCACTAGTCAATTACATTTCTCATGAACAAGAAACTAAAAGTTTAATAAAGCCCATACTCAATTATGCGAGTTAATGCATAAAAATGCTAATGCTAATCATTCAAAACCATTAATGATACAAAAATAATTTGTTTGATTTGAAAAACTGTTATCAACTCAATTAATGAACTAATTTAGCAGCAGAGTAACCTAGATTTTGTTCTCTATTTACACAAATATGAAATAATAGCTTACATGATAAAATGACACCAACTGACAATGAGAAAGGATGATCAAGAAGGGACAGGGAGAGGATTCAGCATTTATATAATATCTATGTATTAGCATTGTACTGAGAGCTATACAATTATTATCTCATTTGAAGGAGCCATTCAAAGAGGGGGAAAAAAGCCCATTCTATATATGATAATTCTCTATGATAATCCACATAAGAATAATCAAACGCAGATTATAGCAATTAATCATCACTAACAGCTTATATGGTATGTTTTTCTGGGACAAATAAGAGGTAGACCTAGAATGGCAAAGGAGAAAAATGAATTAGATTACTTTTGGGCAACTGAAAATTAATAACTTCAACCTGTCCATAACAGCAAAGGCTTATCTTTTTAATACAAGGATTTGTGTGTGTGTGTGTGTGTGTGTGTGTGTGTGTGTGTGTGTGTGTGTAGCAGGAAGACCTGGAACACAACTAGCTCCAAAATACTAAAGAGGGGTTTGCACAGAGTGGGATAGAAAGGTTTGCACAGAGTGGGATAGAAAGGTCCATGGTAGGTGTAAGCAGTATGCAACATATAACCAACAAGGAACTCCAAAGTAGAGCAGAAGTAAAGGAGGTTATCATTCTGTATGATGAAATAAGAAAACTGGCTAGTCATATGGTACAGGTGAGAGATGATAAGTGAATGGCCAAAGTGTTCACTGGTAACTCCGCAATGCTGAGAGAAATAGAAAAAAAGTTCCCAGCATGTTGTTTGGCTCCTGTGATGAGCTCTAAGCAGAACACAAATAAAATTCACAAAGGATAATCAGGCACATATAGGTTATCACATACATTATTGAAGGGAATTCCTAAATCAATGAGATCACAGATCTATTTGATACTAGGAGGACCTAGAAGTTGCTTGATTATTTCAGTTCAACAAACAGATCCTCTACAAAGTCATGCTTATTCCTGAGTACTAATAAAACTAATGCTTAAGTATATACTGTCTGGGAGCCTTCCTTTGCTCAAGGTTCAGTTGATCTGCCAAATTCTTTCTCTCAAACACCTTCAAGTAGGTGCCACTGGACCTACATCTAAACTCAAGAATTAGTCCTGGTGAGGGCCAGAACCAAGATGACAGTGTGAAAGCAGGATTTCCCAGTGGCTCACTATCAAGAAACTCCAGAGGCCTTAAAATTATAATTAAATAAATTTTGGAGAGGCAGAAACCACAGAAAAACCCAGTGAAGAAATTATCCAGCACAAAGTAAATTGGAAGATCTGTGGAAAGGTTCTGTTCCACTGGGGTCAGAGGGGGCAACAGTGCAGCCAGAATCACAGTTGTGCCATAGTGAACAAGTTCCAGTTTCCAGGAACAGTCCAAGAGGCACCTGGGTTCTTGGTAGTGGAAACAATTTCCAGACTTCCCAACCCAGGGATTACCAAGCACAACTTGGAAGATCAGTAGGAAAACTCAACCAGAGTGTGCACAGAGCACAGACCCAGAAAATGGAAGCAGGCCTGTGGAGTCACCCAGCATGGATCTACCTGGCAGCTGCTCCTAGAGAGCTCAGCATAAGTAAGGTAAGGGGTGGGTGGAGAGATTGTCAAGGCCTCTCCAGTATCCCTTGTACAGGACTTTTGTGCTTTGTCCACTTTCAGACCCTGGTCTCAGTCTGGGTCCCCATACTATCATAGAGAAGCAGGGACTCTCCTCACAGTTCCAGGGCAGGGGCAGGGGGGAGGGCTTGTGACCATTCACAGACCAGAGCCCAGCCCAGAGATCTTTGTGGGGTGTCCTAATAACACTCAAAATTTTGAGAAGTACCTTAAAAACCAAGGCACAGGCTGGAAAAATGAGTAAACAACAACAACAAAATAATCTGACCCTAGATAATCACTTTGGTCCCATGGAGAAGCAAAACACAGAAGATGAAAAAATCCAAGCTTCTGTATCTAAAGCCTCCAAAAATAGGAACTGGTTTCAGGGCACAGAAGAGCTCAAAAATATTTTGAAAATCAAGAAAGGGAAGTAAAGGAAAAATTAGGAAGATAAATGAGAGAGATGCAGGAAAATCGAGAAAACCAAGTCAGTAGCTTGGTTATGGAGATACAAAAAAATACCAAAGAAAATAACATGTTAAAAATCAGTCTAAGATGAATGGAAAAAGTAGTCCAAAAAAGTTAATGAGAAAAAGAATGCCTTAAAAAGCAGTATTGTTAGGATGGAAAAGGAGATAAGAAAGCTCTCTGGAAAAAAAAAAACTCCTTTAAATGTAGAAAGGAGCTAAAGGAAGCTGATGACTTTGAGAAGAATCAAGAAACAAGAAAAGCAAACCTAAAGAATGAAATACTAAAAGAAAGTGTGAAATATCTCATTGGAAAAACAACTAATCTGGAAAATAGATCCAGAAAGGACAATTTAAGAATTATTGGGTTACCCAAAAGTCATGACCAGGAAAAGAACCTTGGCATCATTTTTAAAGAATTTCTACAGGAAAATTGCCCTGATATCTTAGAAATAGAGGGTAAAATGGAAATTAAGGGATTCCACCAATCTCCTTCTGAAAGAGATCCCAAAAAATAACTCCCAGGAATATTATAGTCAAATTACAGAATTTCGACTTCAAAGAGAAAATATTAAATGCAGTCAAAAAGAAACAATTCAAATACAGTCAGGATTAACACAGGACCTAGCAGTGACTACATTAAGGGCTCCTAGGGCTTGGAATATGATATTCTAGAAGGCAAAAGAACTTTAAATGCAATTGAGAATCAATTACCCAGAAAAACTGAACATCCTCTTCAGGAAAAAAAAAAGACTTTTAAACTTTCCTCTTGAAATGACCAGAACTGAGCAGAAAGTTTGATTTCCAACTTCAGTACTCAGGCAAAGCTTAGAGAGAGAAGCCAGGAAGGGCAAATTACTAGGGATTTAATGATGTTGAATTGCTTGTATTCCTGGATGGGAAGATGATACTGATAGCTCATATGAACCATCTCAGAGAATAGAGCAGTTACAAGGAATATATTTAGACAAAGTACAGGAGAGAAATGAATATGAAGGTATAATAGAATATAAAGTGGGAGTCAATGGGTAAAAAAGTGAATGTACTGGAAGAAATGGAAATGAGAGGCAGAATGGGCTAAGATATTTCATGTAAAAGAGTAAAGAAAAAGCTTTTGGAACTGGGTGGAAAGGGGGAAGGTGAGGGGAAATATGTGAGCCTTCATTTTCATTGGAAATGGCTCAGAAAGGAAACAGCATGCACATTTAATGGGGTATAGAAATCTATCTAACCCTAGAGGAAAAAGGAGAGAAAGCAGATGGGAGAAAGGGGACGGGGGGGAGGAGAGGGGGGCTTTGGTGATAGAAAGAAGATCATGGGAGAGGATAGTCAGATACAATACACTTTTTTTTTTGTTTTTTGCAAAGTAGTGGGGTTGGGTGGCCTGCTGGGACTACGCAACTTGGCAGTTGGTGGGTGTCTGGAACAGGATTTGGGTTTGGGTCCTCCTGGTTCCTGGATCAGTGTTCTATCCTCTGTGCCACTTTGCTGCCCCATAATATACTTTTGAGGAAGGACAAAGTGAAAGGAGAGGAAGAATAGAATAAATAGGAGTAGAGAAGAATGGATAGAAAGAAATGCAATTAGCAATAGAAACTCTGGGGAAAATATGGAAGCAACTTCTCTGATGGACTTATAATAAAGAATGCAATCCATCCTATAGACAGAGCTAATGGAATCCGAACACAGACTGAGGTATATTTTTTTTCTTTTTCTCTCTATTTTTCATGAGGCTTTTCTCTAATTTGTGGGGGGGGGGGATTATTTTTACTCTTATAAAAAATTTAGTAATATGTTAATAAATAGTGGGGTGGCTAGGTGGTTCAGTGGATAGAGCACTGGCCTTGGAGTCAGGAGTACCTGGGTTCAAATCTAACCTCAGACACTTAATAATTACCTAGCCATGTGGCCTTGGGCAAGCCACTTAACCCCATTGCCTTGCAAAATCTAAAAAAAAATGTTAAGAAATAAATAAGATTTTCTAAAAAGAAAAAAATAATTAGCCATGGCTCGTTTGTATAATTAATTCTTCTTTATAATACAGTTTTCTCTTTCACACCAAATGACACACTATTTATTGTTTGATTTTCAACTTCTTTTGGTGCCTTTTAGGAAATGATGAAGAATTTTAATTTCCACAAATGTTTAAATTTCTTACTTTCTATTTTACATTCAAGTTCCACGCAATAAATTTTTCATATCAAGGTATAGAATTTTAAACCAATCAGTGAATCAGAAAGTATACTAAAGGGCAAGCTAAAGAATAATCAGGAGACTATTATGCACACTGACCATAAAAGTGAATCAATAACACAATATATTTCCCTCTCTTTGGAATAAAAGTAGAGTAATACAGGGATAGAATGGGACAATATGCTGTTAGTAGCAATTTGTTTAGTAGCTCAATTAATTTTACTTCTGAAGTTTTCGTCACAAGAAAAAGATCAATGGATAGGAAGGTGATATATTTATTTAAAAGCATATGCAGTTTTATATATATATATATATATATATATATATATATATAATGAAATGACAATGACATATAAAAGGCAATAATATAACTATTTGTTTTTATTATCTTGCAATAAAAATAATTGTTTTTAAAGAACAGTGGTCTCAGTTCTACCATTTATAATCAGCATAACTTTAAATAAATCACTAAATCACTCAGTTTCTTCATCCTTAAAATGAATTTCTTGCATTTAACCACCTCATAGAGTCTGTTATAAGGATCAAAGGAGATAATGTAAATAGAATGCTTTTTAAACAAAAAATAATGCAAATGTAAGCTAATAATCTAAC
The DNA here is from genome assembly GCF_037893015.1 of Macrotis lagotis. Lineage (NCBI taxonomy): Eukaryota > Metazoa > Chordata > Mammalia > Peramelemorphia > Peramelidae > Macrotis > Macrotis lagotis. Next base: position 580,328,232 of record NC_133666.1, read on the forward strand.
TGTAAAGGGAATTATCTTTCATGATAAACCCCAAATGAGTTCCAGGCTAGACAATGTTCCAGCTGTCCTTTTCTATTGCTGGCTGACATATATTTTTTAGAAAATTGCAATTGATATATTGTCTTAATAAGTTGGATTATTCCTTACCTTAGATGCCTCTGCCTCAATCTGTTGTCGTTTGGGTGTTTCTTTCAGGTCAGGTGACTTCTGACTAGTTTTGTTCTTAACAGCTTGAATTTCAATGCCTTCACCTTCAATTTGCTGGTTAATACCTTCTGCATGGACTGAGTGATCAATACCATTTGGATTCAGACTGCAATGGATAGCTGCAGGGAAAAAATGACAGATATAGCTCAATAAACAAATCATATTGGGATAGTCTCTAGAGACAAAGAGCACTTCATCAACAGTAGGAAGGTAGCAGGTTGGAAGTTGAGAAGCTTAAAGAACCTCAGAAAATATACTTGGAATAATCTTAAAGAACCATAGAAGTTCAGAGGATTATGTTAGAGAATTTTGGAGACCATTTGTCCTGTCCCTATCTGAGGAGGAATACTTTCTACAGTCTACTTGACACGTGGCTGTGGGAACACAGGTTCTTCTAATGGACCACCACTTGGACAGTCTCAGGAGTGGCTTGCCACCCTAAGAGATAAGGTGCGCTTGAGTCCTTGGGACCTGGACATTCCACCCCACAGCCCAAGGGCACAAGACACAGCTGTGTTTTACCACCTCCCCCCTAACATACCCCCTTATCCTTTAATGTAAGGCATTCCATGTTCACCCTGCTTGTGCACCCCCCCCCCCCCATTAACTCATTTTCTTTGTTCTACCCTGGAAGACCTAACAGTATATATGTAGAAGCTAAGCAGTAATAAAATTGAGCTGGAGGCATAAGGCAGTGGTGGTTTGACTCCTTATTCTCAGCTCCCCTCCAGGAGGGAATTCGTTGCTGTTGGCCCCAAGGTGAAGCAAGCCACAACAAGTGGCCATCAAGGTTCTGCTTGTAGACTAATGAGATGGAACCTCAGAAGAAGCCATTACTCTTATCAACAGGTCCACTGGTAGTATTCTGGTAGTATAAAATTTGGTTCACTTCTTTACTAACCTATTTCCAACTTCTCATTTCCTATCCAAGTTTCATATTTGATCAATTTTTCATCTATAACAATCAAGGTGTAGAAAAAAATTCTAGCATTTCATTCCAGAGTGGTCCATTCAATTAGACAACTTCATATTAAACATCTACTGCATGCAAAGATCTGGAATTAATAATGAATGTAGCTGTACATAGCAAAGAATAAAGAATGATGGATTTTTTAATCAAAAGAGCTTGGTTCAAATCCTATCTATTTGACAAATCTCTCTGGGCTTCCATATCCACAGCCACAAAATGCAGAGAAGTTGGACTTGATCCTTTCTAGTTCTAAAACTGTGCTATATGAATATAACGGGTCCCATTCTCCAGAAGTTTACAATAAAATGGAAAATGGATATGATTTAAAAGTCCACAACCATGATGGAAAGAAGAGAGAGATGAGGGGAAAAAGGACAAGTAAGTTTTAAAATAAAGGAGAGAGGGAATCATGGGGGTGACAAAAGGGTAGAGTCAGGAAAGTCTTATTGGAGGAATTAACATCTGTATCAATACTCAAATAGAAAGTTCAATGGATGGAGCTGGAGTTGTATAAAGACCATTTAATGTGTTGGGCTCCAGAGCAAAGTCAACACAAGAATGGAGAAAATTCTCCAGGCTCTCACTCTCCCTATTCACTGAACTGCATCAGTTCCCTGTTACCTTCAAGATCAAATTAAAACTCTCTCCTCAGCCTTCACAATCTGATCCCAACCCCTTTCCAAAGTCATTGCCAAAAAAAGTACTGCTAAATTGATGTCCTCACTATTCCTCAATCTCTACCATGGTGCATTTGCTCAGGATGTACCCCATGCAGAATACATTTCCTTCTCACTTACATCTCACAGAATCCCTAGTTTCTTTCAATGTTAAGTCCAAGAGTCACCTTCTGTGAAGTTGTGAAATGGTTCAACCATTTTGGAGATCAATTTGTAACTACATCCAAAGTGCAATCAATATGCATAACCTTTGATCCAGCAATACCACTACTGGATCTATATCCCAAAGAGATCATAAAATGAGAAAAGGACCTATATATATATAAATATTTATAGCAGTTTTTTGTGGTGGCAAAGACTAGAAAAATGAGAAAATTCATCAATTGGGAATATAATTGAACAAGTTGTGAAATGTGAATGTAATGGAATACAAAGTAAAATTAGTAGAACCAGGAGATCATTTTATATAATATCAGCAACACTGTAAAATAATAAATTTTGATAATCTTAATTTAGTAGTACAACAATACAAGACAATTCCAAGGTTAGGGGTATACCTCTCAGTCCACTTAACAGAAGAAAAGATAGAAGGCATCCCAGGACTCCATCAATCAAGATTCTGGGAATCAATCATTTATTATATTTCAGGTACCTAGGTAAGGCAGACAGGAGGTACAGAGGATAGAGTGACAGGCCTGGAGTCAGGAAGACTTCTCTTCCTAAATTCAAATCTGTGTAACCTCTGGGCAAGTCACTGTGTTATCCTGGGGAAATGTCTCAGTTTCCTCATCTGTAAAATGAGCTGGAAAAAGAAATGGCAAACCACTCTAATATCTTTCCCAAGAAAATCCCATATGGAGTCACAAAGGCACGACTGAAAGGATTAAAAAACAAGAACAATAATGCAATTCAGTTACACTGGCCTCCTTGCTGTTCCACAAATATAAAATTCTATTTTTTGACTGAGCATATTTTCTGTCTGTCCTCCATTTCCAGAATGTTGCCCCTCCACATTTCAAACTCTTGGTTTCATTGGATTCCTTTAAGTTCCAACTATAATCCCATCTTTCTCAACCACTCTTCATACATATGTCCTCTCTATCTCCTGGTTTTTTTATCTATAGTTTGTTAGCACATATCTTTGGCTTGTTGTCTTACATCCATTAGATTGTGAGATCCTTGAGGGCAGTCTGTCTTTTACTCCTTTTTTTTATATCCCCTGAGCTCAGCATAACACCTAACTCATAACAGATAATTAATAAATATCTATTGACCAACTAATGATTCAAGATACTTTGGCATGAAAAACTTATGTTGTTCTGTAATAATATATGTGGCCTCTGTTTTTTCCTCAGATCATTCTACAATTTTGCAAAGAGTCTTCCTTTTATGGATCGATTTTTTTAAATAAAGTTTTATTGTTCTTGTAGTAACCTGAAATGAAAAAATGAAAAAAAATACAATGAAAAAGTACATTGCTCATATTTCTTGTCACAGATAATTACAAAGCATGAAATATGTCTTAATTATAATAAAAGTCATATTTTTAACTAGCATGTACAGACATATTTCATGTAGTTCATCCAGGTCATCAACTGGACTTTCAGTGCAAAATCCAATAGAATTCTGTATTATATCATTTTCAAAGATTAAAAATAAAACTGTGGCTCTACTATCAATAAATTAGGAAAATTTTAAAAATTATATAACATTTGTATCAATATCATAAAGAAATGGATATTGATATTTTTATTGTTGTTCAGTCATTTTGGACTCTTTATGAAGAGCTGGGGTTTCTTTGCAAACATACTGACATGTTTGCCCATTCCTTTTATAGTTGAGGAAATCAAGGCAAACAGGGTAAAGTGACCTGTCCAGGGTAGGCATTTAGTAAGTGTCTGATGTGGGATTTGAACTCAGAAAGAGGCATTTTCCTTACTCCAATTCTGGCATTCTATCCATTGTCAATATCCATCGGCACATAGCTTCCCTGACTTCTATTGAAAAATAGAAAGATTTGCTTTCAATTATTTGATTACAAAGGTAATTAGACTGAAATATAGGTAATTTTCCTTTTCACATTTTGCCTGTAAACAGTTGTATTGTGAGTGATGTACCCAACATTTTTCTTCCCCTACAGCTGAAGTTAGTACTCATGGTCTCCTATTGGATGAGGCTTTTTACACTTAGTAATTGTGCTAACAATCTGATGAAATGTAAACAACTCTGAATATCACAGATACCGCATCTGGGTGTTTTTTTTGTTGATTTACTTACTGAAAGCAAAAAAAAAATCTATTTTGTAAATATATTATGTATGAACACATTAAGATATCTTCACTTTACTAGAATTCATACTATCTGTAGCTAAATCAGTGATACCAAAAAAGTCTGGTATTCCTTCTCCATCAATATCACTTCTCATGAATCCCATCAATAAATAAAACAGATTGTATTTTCTGGATCTGGAAATTTTACTTTTATTTTCTGTTGTTTTGAATGAAATATTCTTCATTGAATTTATTTATATTAATTTTAGCTGTTCTAATAGATTTTTCTTCAAACAGATCATATATTTGTATACAGATTATTCACTTTAAAATGGGCAATAAAAATTTAATAAATTATAGTTGAAAATTTTCAAAGAAACATCTAAAACTGCTATCCAATTATTACAAAAGATCTTTTGTTAGCTTTTTTACAAACCAATTTATTCTAAATTTGCCAAAAATGATAATAGATATTATGATACTTTTAACTTTTGTGGAATGTTTAAGTTTCCAGACTTCATTTTCAAATGCAAGAACAGACTTCATCCCTTTTGTGAACTTACATTGATGGTGGCAGATCATGACTAAGCTAATAATTTTCCATGTGACATTTGACCCATTTTGAACATTATGAATGCTGCTTAGCCACTGTCAGTTAGAATGAATTCTCCCCATTATTCTTGACTTTATTGATTTTTACTGTTTGAAAAAAAATCCTCAGTTTTGTCAGAGAGGATATATTTATGTAGGAGTACATATATATATATATATATATATATATATATATATATATGTATATTTAAAGATATCCAATTTACCATTACTTTGAGAACTCTTGACACTCAACATGGTCATGTAGATGGGGTGAGGAAAAAGTAAATGCCATAGTTTGGGGAATTCTGCCTCAAACCCATGTAATTTGACTTCCAACCTTATAACTTAACTGAAACTTTCCTAAGATTGCCAATGAGTTGTTAATTGTGAAATCTGTTGAAATTTTCTCAGTTTTCAAGCTTGATACAAGGTATTTAATATCTACTTGATAATTGATTATTGACTGATTCCTGTCCTCTCCCTATTTGACATGGTTAATACTCCTAATTCTCTCCCATCCCTAGGTATTTGTGACATTGTTTTCTCTTGATTGCCATCCTAATTGTTCAACCATTCTCTTTCTTTGTGATATTATCATCCATGTTCTAAACCTAGAATGGGAATTTCTCAAAATATGACTGAGAATTCCTCAAGACTTGATTCTGATGGATGCTCAGCCAAGCAATTATTTATTAAGCTCTTATGCATTTGGCACTATTCAAATTGCTGGGAATAATACAAAGATCATGCCATTGACTTACTCAAGAAGCTTTAGAAATTTTTCCATTACTTCTAAATATGAACTCCTTTATTTGGCATTTGAAGTCCTTTCCTGAAAACTGCATTATATCTTTCTGAAATTACTTCTCATTATTCCCCTTTGACATAGGCTTAATTCCCACCAAACTAAACAATTTATTGCTCCCCATAAGCAGTATTTCATCTTCTACCATTAAGCCTTTGTATAGACTATTCCTAGTAACTGTTATAAAGTTCTTCTTCATCTAAACTCTTATAATTCTTAGTTTACTTTGACATTCAGATCAAGTATCTTGTCCTATAAGATAATATATAAGATATAATATTTCTAGTATCCTCCACCGTCTTCACAAATAAAACATAAACACAAACATAATACTAGAATAAAATGTTGCCTTATTTGGCTCTTTTAAAGTAAGATGTCTTCCATCCACACATAAGGATCGTTTAGATTCTTTGCAAAGCATTTTAATAGAAGTAGAAATAAACCTGTTCAATGATAATTTGACATAAACGTCAGATATAACATAAAACAGAGAAATTTTCTCATAAAAAGGATTCTCTGCTGTAATAGAAATGACTTGGACAGTTGCATATTGAGGGGGAATTCCTGATGGATATGGAGATATCTCAAATGCCACTGTTTGAAGCTGGTCTTGTCTCAATTTCATCAAGCTTTAAGACATTTCAGAGACTCCAGGAAGAGATATGTAATCACTTAAACAACTATGACCTGCCCACTTACACAAGAAAGACCAAGTGTGAAAAAGAATAGCTGTTGCCCAGTTTTCAACATCTATACATGCATTTAGACTGATGAACCATAGGGCCCATCCAACAGTGTGCATTTGTGTATTTGTCTTTGTGTATTTATGTGTATACATATGAAGAGTAAAAGAGACAATGAAATAGGCCCAGAGTATAAAGGAGGAGAAAAATATACCGAGTTGCTTTCAGGAAACTGCAAAATAATTTTATGACCCTAAACTCCCCATGAAAACAAAGGTCGATTTTTTTTTAGGATTTTTGCAAGGCAAATGGGGTTTAGTGGCTTGCCCAAGGCCACACAGCTAGGTAATTATTAAGTGTCTGAGACAAGATTTGAACTCAGGTACTCCAGACTCCAGGGCCAGTGGACTATCCACTGCGCCACCTAGCGGCCCCAACAAGGTCAATATTTTTAATACTAATGTTTTATCAGTGCTGCTGTATCTCCATGAGATGTGGAAGACTTCTGCCTCTGAAAAATGAAAATTGTATGGCCCTCAGACCAGCAATGGATGGCAGGTGTCTAAGATTGAAATTAATTTAATGAGATCCAAAGATCCAGTCTCCATTCCCACAAAGTCCCAATTTTATATCCACAGGCTTTGCTTAGTGAATATTTCACAATTTATTACCAACTTTTCCCTTCTCAGGATCTGTACATACACACATACTTTCTAAGCCTTATTCTGAAAAATAATAATCAAACCAATACACCCACTCCCTGTAAGAATGTATTCCTTAACTGTCCTATTCTTCAATCATAATTTTCTTTGAGACTTATCTATTCCAAAAAACCTGTTCTCTGGTCACATTCCCTTGTAGGAATGTAAACTCTATGAGAACAAGGGCTGCTGCTGGTTTGCTTTCTTCCATTTGTATTCCCCAGAACTTTGCACAGTGTCTAGAACATAGTAAATGCTTAATTAATGATTTTGTATTCATTTATTCATCTATATTCAAGATAATAACAGACTTTAGTCAGACAAAACTGTTGGGGACAAAGAGCAAATTGTTCTTGACTTCAAACTTGATTTGCAAAGGAGTGTTATTCTCAGAGTTTCTCCAAATCTGAACGGCCTATGGTGCCTTCAAAGGATGTCCTATTAGTTCAGTGGATGAAATGAAAAGGGAAGTCCAAATCTGATAGAATTACTTATCTCTGGTGGTATCCTGTAGCATAGAGCACATAACCACTCACTCTAAGAGCTAGGAATGGCTTAAAAGGCCATTCTATCCAAGCTGTACCCATTAACTAATGATTTTTTAAATCTTTGTTTGAAAGTCTCCAATGAAGGGGAATACACTAATCTCACAGGCAAGTAGTTATTCGGCTTTTGGATAATGCTTATTGTAAGAAATGTTTTTTTTTTTTTTGGCAGAAATCTTCCTCTCAGGATACAGAGTAACAAGACAATATTGATATTTACCACTCTGAAATATACTCAGACACAGACATATATGTGCACATATATGTATGTGTATAATATGTGTGAGAGTAGTATATATGAATGTAATGTGTGTAAAATACAGCTAGTTAGGTCCATCAACAGAACACTTAATGAAATGCTGGTTTCTAGGGACAGGAAGGCTAGAGTTCAAATCCTGCCTTGTATACATATTAAGTTAATTCCCCTAAGATAGTCTTTTAATTTTCTCAGGCTTAATTTCTTCATTAGTTTAAAATAAGGGGGTTGGACTTCATGGTTTCTAGGCTCCATTCTAACTTTAAATGATCCTATAACAATTGTAAGGTTTCATTTACTCTTCCCATTTCTCAGCCATATTTATCCATGAAAATATTTATACTTCTTGATGTATTCCTAGTCATGAGCAAAAAAAAAAAAAATAAGAAAATCTTTTTTCTCATCTTAAACCCTTTGCTCTCTATTCTACTCTGAGGTGATACAAAAGAAATCTAATCTCCGTGTCTTTTATAAACAGATCTTCAAATACTTGCTATTATCATCCATTTAAGTCTTCTCTAAGCTAAACATCCTCAAACATTCCCATTCGTTCATTGCAGGACAAATCTTCCCATCCGCTTACCATCCTATTGGCCCTTCTCTGGATATTTTCATTCATAAATCTTAACCAAAATGTGGCATGGCAAAATAAACACACCACTCTATAGATGCCCTAACTACAGCAAAAGTTTAGCAGAATTATTGCTTTTTTTTATTTCATATTCCAATGACTTTTCTGTTACAGACTGAAATGTATCAGTTTTTGTTTTGCTACCATGGATTATCTCACATTGAGTATGCAGTTCACCAAAACTCTTAATTAATCAATCAACAAGAATCTATTAAGCCTCTACAATCTGTCCCACCCTCACCCCCCATAGGGACATCTTACTAGTCATGACTACCACATGCTTGAATTTTAAAGCTGATGATTTTTGAGTTCAAGTATAGAATTTTATCTTTAATCTCATCAAAGTAAATTTTAGTTTCAAAACATTGTTAAAAATATTGAGCTTTCTTTTCTTTTCTTTTTTTGCAAGGCAATGCCCAAGGTCACACAGCTAGGTAAATTACTAAGTGTCTTAGGCCATATTTGAACTCAGGTCCTCCTGACTCCAGAGCCAGTGTTCTATCCACTAAGTCACCTAGCTGTCCCTTGAGCTTTTTTTTTTTTTTGTTTTAGGTTTTTGCAAGGCAAATGGGGTTTAAGTGGCTTGCCCAAGGCCACACAATTAGGTAATTCTTAAGTGTCTGATGTCAGATTTGATTTCCAGGTACTCCTGACTCCAGGGCCAGTGCTCTATCCACTGTGTCACCTAGCTGGCCCTTAAGCTTTATTTCAATCCAGACTGTCATCCATTATATTTCCCATCACTCATAACATTGTCATCTATAAATTTTGTTTCATCCAAAGCAGTGATGGAAATTCTGAACAGCACAGAGCCATGGACCAATCCCTTGGGTACTCCACTAGAGACCTGTCTTACAGCTGACATTGCCACTTTAATGGATAATTTTGAGGGACCAGCCATTCATCTAATTTTAAATATACATAATTACAATAATGTACATAGTTCATGTTCTTTCACCTTTTCTCTAAGGCTAGCAGGATCATAGGATCACAGATTTGGAACTTAAAAAGACCTTAGAATTTCATCTATTCCAACTGTCTCATTTTACACTTTCTAGCTATTTAGAGAAAGAGTTGAATGAATGCCCAATTTCACACTTGGTAATAATGCTGGGATTTTTCTGATGCATTTTCCATTGCATCAATCATCTTACCAAATTATTTCAGAGTATCAAATCATTTGTTGAGGTCAACATAATTTAGGTTGCCATCACCGAGTCTAGTTTTTTTGTCAAGACAAAAGAATGAAAGAAAGAAATGAGTTAGGCTTGATGGTACATGCCTATAATCTCTACTAACAGTGAGGCTGAGGCTCATCTCTTACAGTGAATTAAGTCATCAATTATCCATACTAAGTCTAGCACCAATATATTACCCACTGAGTGAAAGGATAGTACCATACTCTACAGAGGAGCAAAAAAGCTCAGGTTGAAAATAAAGCAGGTAGACATTCCACAATAACCAGTTCTAGAATTGGGCCTATGAGAGGTCTTTGGACTTCTAGGCAAAAATACAAGAAGAAACATAAGGAGAGAAGGGAGAGAGGAAGCTTGGTTCCTGCAAAATAATCTATATAACATATAAGAGCTGTGCTATCTTTTAGAAAATACTGTTTCTTCTTCTAAATGCTTACAAATTGTTAAAATGTTCTGTAATTTTATCAGAAAGTCAAAATTATTACACAAACTCATAGGCCAAGCCTAGCTGATTACTGATATGTCACTTGCCAGCATATCCAAGAGACCCTCTAGAGGTGACCAAAGGAGTCTAGAATGGATAGTACCAATATTTTTTCCATTGCCAGACCATGACAAAAGTACTATAGCATATAAATATTCAAATGTCCTTCACAAGACTGCTACTCATGACCATGAGAAAAACATTGGGAGTCTATGACTGGCTAGAAGTTGAGAATGCAAGAAACGAGGATTTTGCTAGACATGCTATTGGCACCAAGGAATCAGACACAGTAGTAAATGGTTATTGATATCTTTTATAGAAAATCATCATTCCTCTTCCTCAACTTCACTGAATAATGCTAACAAGGTTTATAAGAATGATAAAGATTTACCTATGTTTACTTTTTGAAAAATTAAAGATTTTCATCACATCCTTTTAAAACCCAGACTATTTCCCTATTATTGCTTGTCTAATTAAAACTAATCTTCTCAGGCTGACAGTCAAGTATTCTATCAACTGTCCCACTCCTCTACCGAGGCAAATTTACTTTTCACTATTCCCTAACATGAACTTTCAAATCAGGTAGTCTCCTCACAATCACCCAAAGATACAAACATTATTCCTACAGAACCTCACAAATCCTCCGTCTCCTGACCCCACATCCTTTGACAATCTACCCTCTTAAGTTCAAGATCCATTTCTTAACACCTTACCCAAGCAATCCAACTCATTCCAATATTTCTCTGTTCTGAACACTTAGAATATTTAGTGTTCTCAGACTTGACTCACCTGCTGTCAACATAGCATCCATACTTGTCTAATCACAGGCTGTAGGATCTTTGATTTAGATTGAAAAGGAAACACAGACCTGTCATCAGATCCAATTCCTCTGAGGAATCCAAGGGTCAGAGAAATTAAGTGTTTTGTTAATCACGTCAGTAAAATTCTGAGGCTAAGACAGAACCCAGGCCTTCCTAACTTTAAAATCCTGCTTTGGCGCTTGGTTGCTATGTATCTCAACTTGATAAAATGATTCAGTGACTGACCTTTGCTTCTAACCAACCAGTGCAGTGGGCTGATTGTGCACAAATGACTGATTCTGAAATTACCTCGGTGTCAGAAACCAGTCTTTCCTGTCTCTAGGTATAATCAATTTCATTTTCTAAAATAGTCAAGCTTAGTTCAGGAAAGACAGTATTCAGAATATTAATATATGAAACCAATGAGTAAAAACTATTACACCTCTTATGCCAACCCCCAAACATATTTTCTAATATACTTTCTTTTTTCTTTTCTTTTCTATTGTATAAATATTTTATTTGTTTTCCAATTACAAACATTGGTAGTTTCTACAAATCATTTTTTTGGCAAGGTTTTGAGTTGTACAATTTTTCTCCCTGCACCCTACCCCCAACAGAAGGCAATCTGATCTAGGTTTTACATTTGCATTCATGATAAGCATGATTGAAAAGGGAAGAAAGAAAACATTAACGATAGCAAAATTACATAAAACATAAAACAGCTTTTACAAATTGAAGATAATAAGCTCAGGTCTATGTTTAAATGCAAGGATTTCTTCTCTGGATACAGATGGTATTCTCCATGCAAATCCCCTAAAATTATCCCTAATTATTGCTCTGATGGAATGAGCAAGTCCATCATCATGGTTGACTATCACCCCCTATAGTTAGTATATATAATATTCTTCTGGTTCTGCTCATCTCATTCAGCATAAATTCATGCAAGACTTTCCAGGCTTTTCTGAAATCCCATCCCTCATGATTTCTTATTGAATAGTGTTCCATCATATACTTCAATTTGTTCAAACTTTTCACAATTGATGGGCATACCCTCAATTTCTAGTTCTTTGCCACTACAAACAGAGCTTCTATGAATATTTTTTTTACATGTGGGATTTTTACCTTTTTTTCATGATCTCTTCAGGGTATAGACATAGTAGTGGTATTGTTGGAGCAAAGGATATGCACAATTATGTTACCCTTTGGACATAATTCCAGATTGCTCTCCAGAAAGTTTGGATCAATTCACAACTTTACCAACAATGCATTAGTGTCCCAGATTTCCCATATTCCCCCTCCAAAATTGATCACTATCCTTTCTGGTCATCTTGGCTAATCTGAGAGGTGTGAGGTGGTGCCTCAGATATGCATTAAACCAATAATCAATTTCTCTAATCTAGTCAATAATAACAGAGCAATTTTTCATATGATAATAGATAACTTTGATTTCATCAGCTGCCATTTGTCAATTGGGGAATGCCTTTTTTTATAAATTTGACTCAGTTCTCTATATATTTTAGAAACGAGTCCTTTGTCAGAAACACTAATTGTAATAATTGTTTCCCAATATACTACATTTCTTTTCATTTGGTTACAATGGTTTTGTTTGTGAAATTATCCAGTTTCTTTTTTATAATGTTCCATAAATCTGATGGATAAACTATTCCTTCTTCTCCTTAATTTGTTGATAATACTGTCTTTTATGTCTAAATCCTGCACCCATTTTGCCATTATCTTGGGATAGGGTATGAGATGTTGATCTAATCACAGTTTCAGCCATACTATCTTCCAGTTTCCCAGAATTTTTTTTTATTTTTTCAAGGAAAATGGGGTTAAGTGGCTTGTCCAAGGTCACACAGCTAGGTAATTATTAAGTGTCTGAGGCCAGATTTGAAGTCAGGTATTCCTGACTCCAGGGCCAGTGCTCTATCCACTGAGCAACCTAGCCACCCCTTTCCCAGCAGCTTTTAATTGAGGAGTGAGTTCTTATCCAAGAAGCTGGACTCTGGGTTTATCAAAGGGTAGAATACCATAGTTATTTTCTGTGGTCACTTTTGCATCTAATCTATTCCACCGATCCACTCTTAGCCACTACTAGACATTTTTGATAACTGTTTATTGATAATAATATAATTTTTTAATCTGGTGTGGCTAGGTCCCCTTCTTTTGTATTTTTTTATATTAATACTATTGATATTCTTGACTTTTTGTTTCTCCATGATATTTTTCTTTTTTTTCTAACTCAGGGAAGTAATTTTTTTTGGTAGTTTGATTAGTATGGCTCTAAGCTTTAGCTAGAATTGTCATTTTTCTTGTATTAGCTTAGCCTACTAATGAGCCATTGATATTTCCCCAGTTATTTAGATCTGATTTTATTTGTTTGTAAAGTGTGTTCATAAAGTTTCTGAGTCTGCTTTGGCAAGTAGACCCCAAATATTTTGTGTTGTCTGAAGTTATTTTAAATGGAATTTCTCTTTCTATCTCTTGTTGCTTATCTTATTAGTCATATATATATATATATATATATGTATGTATATATATATATATATATATACTGAAGATTTTGTGGGTTTATTTTATATCCTGCAAGTATGCTAATGCTGCTAGTTTCCAATAGGTTTTAGATGATTTTCTAGGGTTCTCTAGTTATTCTATCATATCTTCTGCAAAGAGTGAAAGCTTGTTTCTTTATTACCTATTCTAATTCCTTCAATTTCTTTTTCTTCTCACTGCTAAGGCTAACATTTCTAAGACATTATTGAAAAATAGTGGTGATAACAGGCATCATTGTTTCAACCCTAATCTTATTTGGAATATTTCAAGCTTATCCCCATTTCATATATTGTTTTTTGATGGTTTCAGATAGGTACTGTATATCATTTTAAAGAACAATCCATTTATTCTTCCACTCTCTAGTGGTTTTTAGTAAGAATGGGTGTTGTATTTTGCCAAAAGCTTTTTCGGCATCTATTCAAATAATCATATGATTTCTGTTAAGTATTGATATAGTCAATTATGCTGACAGTTTTCCTAATATTGGACAAACCCTACATTCCTAATATAAATCCTTCTTGGTCATAGTGTATTATTCTAGTGACAACTTGCTGTAATCACTTTGCTAATAATTTATTTAAAATTTTTGCATCCATATTCATTAGATAAATTGGTTTATAATTTTCTTTCTCTGTTTTGACTCTTCCTGGTTTAGGTATCAGCACCATATTGGTGTCATGGAAGGAATTAGAAAGAATTAAGCCTTCACCTGTTTTTTCAAATAGCTTATATATAATTGGAACCAATTGTTCCTTAAATGTTTGATGCATTTCAATTGTGAATCCATCTGACCCTGAAGACTTTTTCATAGGGAGCTCATTGATGGCTTGTTAAACTTTTTTCAGAGATAAGGTTATTTAAGTATTTAATATCCTCTTCTTTTAACATGGGCAATTTATGTTTTTGTAAACATTCATTTCACTTAGATTATCAAAATTATTGGCATATAATTGGGTAAAAGAGTTCTGAATTATTTCTTTAATTTCCTCCTCATTGGTAGTGAATTCACCTTTTTTATGTTTTTTGATACTAGTAATTTGCTTTCCTTCTTTCTTTTTATTAATCGAATTATTTAAAGGTATATCTATTTTTATTGATTATTCCATAAAACCAACTTTTGATTTTATTTATTAATTCAACAATTTTCTTGCTTTTCAATGTTATTAATTTAATTTTTATTTGATACAAAATTGAATTTCTAATTTGTAATTGAGGATTTTTGATTTATTCTTTCTCTATTTTTAGTTGCATGATCAGTTCATTGATTTCCTTTTCATTTTATTCAAATAAGTATTTAGAGACATAATATATCCCCTAATAACTGTCTTGGCTATATCCCAAAAGTTTTGGTTTATTGTCCTGTTATTATCATTGTCCTGTATGAAGCCCCTAATTCTTTCCATGATTTGTTGTTTGATCCACTGATTTTTAAAATTAGATTTAGTTTCCAATTAGTTTTAGATCTATCTCTCCATGACCCTTTATTGTATGTGATTTTTTTATTGCATCATGGTCTAAAAATGATGCATTTAATATTTCTACATTTCTGCATTTGATTAGGAGGTTTTTATGCCCTACTTACATGGTCAATTTTGGGGTAGGTGCCATGTATTGCAGGGAAAAAAGGTATCTTCCTTTCTATCCCCATTCAATTTTCTCCAGAGGTCTATCTAAGCTTTCTAACATTATAATCACCTCCTTAATTTCCTTTTAGAGTTATCTAATTCTGAGGGAGGTAGGTTATGGTCTCCCACCAGTAGTTTTGCAATCTATGTCTTCCTCTAACTCATTCAGCTTCTCCTCTGAGAGCTTGGACACTATATCGCTTGGTGTATACATATTTATTGTTGAAATTACTTGAGAATAGATTTTGCTCTAGCCTTTTACCTTTACTCTGTATGTATCTCTCTATTTCAAATGTGTTTCTTGAAAGCAGCACATTTTAGAATTCTGGGTTTTAAGACACTCTGCTATCTGCTTCTGTTTTATGGTAGAGTTCATCCCTCTATCATATGGTAGAGTTCCTCCCATTCATATTCAAAGTTATAATTACTAACTCTTTATTGTCTTCCATGCTATCTCCCCTGTTTTATTTTTCCCCTTTATTCACCTTATCCCTACTCCATGGTATTTGGCTTCTGAATACTGCCTTCTTCAGTGTGTTTGCCCCTTCTATCCAACCCCCTATCTTTTCTTTAGCCTTTTCCTTTTTCCCCTTCTTCCTTCCCTTCCACTTCTAATATATTTTCAACCAAGCTATTCCCCTGATTTGGGAATATCGATGTATGTAACAATTTGGTTTGAAATATCTTGTCAGGTGATATCTCAGGATTCAAATCCCAGCTCACCTACCTGGTCTCACTCAACCATCCTAGGCCTTAGTCTTCTTAACTCTGAAATGAAATTGGACTATAAAACAATGATTCTTTTTGTGGAGGGGGGAGGAGGGATATAATCAGGGTGAACTGACTTGCCAGGGTCTGAGTCTGAGGACAGATCTGAATTCAGGACTGGTGCTCCAGTCACTGCAATACCTAGTTTCCCCTAAATCAAAGATCCTTCACCCAGAGACCACACACCCAAAGTGTCAGTAGAGAGATTTGAATGGGAAAAAAATTACATCATTATCTCAACTAATATCTAATTAAATTTATTAATGTAGGTAACAATTCAATTATGATTACAGGCAACAAACATTACTCTGAGAAGGCGTTTATAGGCTTCCCCAAACTGTCAAAGGTATACATAATACAAAACCACTCACAGATGGTAAGGTGCTAAGATGGACCTGTTTTCAGGTGATGTTGAACTAACTGTATTTAGTCTACAGACTTGATAAAGGCCTCAGGGCACCCTCCCATCAAACTCTTGGCCCTTTTCTGCAGAAAGATATTCCCAGCATCTGCCAAATCCAAAGGACCAGGAAATATGACTAAAACCAAGTGCCACTGACCTTTGTTCCACAAGGACCCACTGTGTAAACTGTGACTCATTACTACTTCTATGGCTAAACATACTTCTATCAACTCTTATTCCTTATATTACCTAATCATTAGTTCCCAAGAAATTAATTGTCCCCAACATCAGTCTCCTGCTTTCTCATCCCAATTCTCCTTAAACACATATTAGCCAGGTACTAATACAATTCTGGAAATCTTGTTTCAAAAATTAACTTTCCTTCATTGAAACTTCTTCTCTATCTATTATTTTTACTAAGCTTTGACTTAATTTGTAATCCTATGTATTTTGTTTTATTCAACTTAAAATATTATTCTGAGAATATATTTTAGGCTTCATGAGAGCATAAAAAAGAGTCTCTAATGCAAAAATAAAAGTTTAGAAATGACTGTATATAGCATTGGGGTCCCCATCAATTGGTCCTTTCCTATGTTATGGCCGGCTATTCTCTTCTTATTCAGTGACCAAGAGACTACATCTATTGCAGCAAAGATATTCTTCCTTCTCTATACAGCATCCTAATCTTCTATCCACGGTCCATATCAACTATCACCACCCCATTCCATTATGTTCTGTCTGCTGAATTGTGAAATGTCTCTTTATCTTACATTTCTTTGCTTTATACTCTTTACATCTTATACTAATGAAAAACTAATTCTCTTCAGAAGACACTGCATCCTTGGCCACGCTCTCCTACACCAGGTGCTTCTTCTTTCATGATTATTTATCCTCCTTATTGTATCACTACCCCAAAGTTCTGATACAGAAGGAGATGCAGACATGAACCGAATGTGGAAGCTAGCTGGTACAGGGCATAAAGTCTAAGTCACAAAGGCCTGAATTCAAATCTGGGCTTAGATATTCACTGGCTGAGCAAATCACTTCACCTCTATTTGTCTCAGCTTTCTTATCTATAAAATGGGAATAAGAATGATACTAAGGAGTATTGTGAGGACCAAAGGAGGTAATATTGTAAAGCACAGTGCCTAGCACATAGTAAATATTTTTATATTGCTATAATCATTGTTATCAACATTATAATAAACATTATAAGCAACATTATTAGTTTAGTTTGCCAATATCAGTCAAGAACCTTTCTTCCTTTGGCACTCCTTTCATTCAACATTTTGCTGTTGCTTTTCAGTTATTTTTCAACCTTGTCTTATTCTTTATGACCCCATTTGGGGTTTTATTGGCAAAGATACTGGAATGGTTTGCCATTTCCAACTCATTTAATTGGTGAGGAAACTGAGGCAGAGTTCAATGACTTACCTAGGGTCAAACAGCAAATGAATGTCAAAAGCCAGATTTGAGCTCAGAAAGATGAGTTTTCTTGACTCCAATTTCAGCATTCTATCCACTGGACCACCTCATTGTTCTCACTAATATTCCAGCTTTTTTTTACTAGTCTCCTTGAGTATAGCAGGCATATAACAAATGTTTTCATTATTAGGATATATGAAAATCCTGCATTTCTGTGCTTTTATTAGTATGGCTTAATGTGGACACTAGAAGTCTAAAAAGAAAAGGACAGGGAGGTGGGAAGAATGGGGGAGATTAGAGAGAGAGAGAGAGAGAGAGAGAGTGTGTGTGTGTGTGTGTGTGTGTGTGTGTGTGTGTGTGTGTGTGTGTGTGTGTGTGTGTGTGTGTGTAGAACTGAGTATCCAGACCTTTGCCAAAGGACTAACTCTTCTTAAAACCAAGCTTCCAAAAAATAATTCAAAATCAACATGCTTCACCTCTCTCTCCATAGGAGCAACTACTAAAAGTGAATAAGGAGGCAGTTAAAATATATTTTTTTAAAAAATGCCACCATCAGTGTGGGTTTCTATTCACTTTTAAGAAGTATAGAAAAATATTGCTAGCTAGCAAACATCCCTCTATTCTTGGAAAATCTGCTCATAAATCAGATGGGAGATTTTCTCTTGGTGTAAATATCTTGTGCTCAAAATGTAAAATATCTATAAGCAAAAGAAAAAAAGGCTTTTGATTTTTCTGCACACATAGTCTTATTCCTCACATAGATATATTTTATTTTCCATTTCGACATCATCAGCACCTCTTCTGACAACTACCTGCCTTTTTCCCCCTTAAAGCACTCTCCATTAGATTAGGAAGTAACAGAAATGCACGCTCTTCGACCCCCACCCCCCACAAACACAAACAACCACCACCACCAACAACAATGACTTCATATTTTTAACATTTACAAGTCAAGCTATTTTTAAATGACCTCTTTGGTACACTGCTCTTCAACTCTAGGCTTGTCCTCTCAATGATAACCTGTTTGGTTTCTAGTCATTCTTTTTTTATTATAGTCCCTTCCTCATACTAAAGACAGTTATTTACCCAATGTAATGGACTAAGACACCCATGGGGCAGTCCCATGTGCCCAGGCTCCTTTTAGAAGATCACTGAGTTTCTTCCCACCTGAGAAGGCATTCTAACTCAATCATTCCCTGTGGCATTTACCTGAAATGCTGAGGCTTTCATATTTAATTAAATTTTAATGCCCCTAATTTTTAGTTCCTTGAAATGAAGGAGTTAAGACTGAATGAATCTCACAGATATTGCCATTTTAAAAATTAAACAGGGAAAATTTCCAGCATCAATGTGTTCCTTTTAAGCATTTATTGAAATGCTATTTGAAAAAGATGTTCTTGATATCTGGCCATGCAAAACTAAGATGTGCATAACTATATGTATATATGCAGATGTTTGGGTATATACACACATGCATATATATATATTTGTATATATATATGTATATATATATATATATACACACACATAATTTTGACACATACATAAAAATTTAACAAGTTTTTTCAAAGGAAATTTTACTCTTTTCCAAAAAATAAGGCCTGGGTACCATATTTTCCAAAGAATATATGTGGCTCGCTTAAGAACAACGACAACAACAACAAAAATCTAAACCACAAAACAATCAAGACCAAATGTTAACAAAATTACGAAGACCAAGCAAAATAATAGACAATAATAGTGAACATTTATATGGCACTCATTATGGGGCAGGAATTTTGCCAAACACATTACAATTATTATCTCATTTTATCTTCACAACAAATCTGGAAGGTGGGTGCTGTTATTAATGACCATTTTACAGATGAGGAAATTGAGACAAGCAGAAGTTAAGTGATACCTAGAATCACGCAGCTAGTAAATATCTGAGACTAGTTCAAATTTAGCCTCAGATACTTAATATTTACTACCTATGAGACCTGGGGGGCAAGTCACTTAACCCCGATTGCCTCGGGTCAAGAGCCCTCTCTAGTCATCTGATTCATATCTGGCCACTGGACCTAAATGACTCTAGAGGAGAAAGTGAGACTGGTTACTTAGCATTAACCCCCCTCATTTAAATTCAATTCACATGCTTCTCATGGCTTCACCTGCTGATATTGTGATCTTCTTCGAAAATGAAGGACAAAGATAAAACAAAAAAACAAAAAAAAAATTAGCATTGCTCCAAAGAAGAGATTTAGGGACATAATATCCTTTGCAAAGTGGTGGGTCTAAGTGTTTGAAATATTGCATATATTTTCAGACCTTTGAGATGAGTTAAGTTTTTTCCTGACTTTCTTCCTCTTTTTTTGGGATGGCTTACTGGAAGGGAGAAGAAAAAGGATCCTGAGAGAAATTCTGATGATTTAAAAAATAAAAGATACAATTTTTTAAAAAAACTTCAAGGTGTTTTTCAATGATTCTCATTATAATTTTTAGTTAGCATATTTTTTTTGTTTTCTAAAACAAAACTGAACAAAACTTGATAGCAGTTAGGGTCCAGCAGTATCAGATGACTTCACAACTTCAGTAAAAATATAGACTATTCCGAAGCCATGATGGGTTCAATTCATTACATTGCTATAAGAAAGAAAAAGCCAAATTAGAGCTTTACCACCTAGAGTGTGCAGCCTGAATGTACTCAATAGTTATTAATTAAAGCAGACTAACCAGAAGTACTATACTTATTTTTTTAAATGATTCAAAAAGAGACTGCACAATGGGGTTCCCCAGCTTTTTATTCCTGCCTGCATCAAATGAATATATCTTTTTTTTTCTGTATTACATGCCACCTATACAAAAATTGAACACATATTAGGGCATAAAAACCTCAAAATCAAGTGCAGAAAGTAAGAAATATTAAATGAATACTTTTCAGATTATGATGCAATAAAAATCATGTGCAATAAAGGGCCATGTGGAAATAGATCTAAAATTAATTGGAAACTAAATAACTTAATTTTAATGATGAGTGATTAAAACAAAAAATCATAGAAATAATAATTTTTTCTAAGACTATGACAAAAAGGAGACATGTCAAAGCAATTACTAGGGTAAATTTTATATCTCTAAATGCATACATGAAAAATTAGAGAAAGAGATCAATGAATTGGGTATGCAACTAGAAAAGCTAGAGAAAGAACCAAATAAAAAAACCCCAAATAATATCTAATTAGAAATTTTGTAAATCAAAGAAGAAAATATACAATCAAAAGTAAGAAAACTATTAAAATTGAGTAAGTTTTATGAAAAAAATAAAATAGTCAAATCCCTGGATAATTTGATTATAAAAAATAAAGAAAAAACAAATTATCAGTATCTAAAATGAAAAAGGTGAATTTGCCACAAATGAGGAGGAAATAAAAGTAATAACTGAGAGCTATTTTGCCAAACTGTATCCCAATAAATTTGAAAATCTAAGTTAAATGATGAATATTTACAAAAAAAAAATAAACTGCCCAGGTTAAAAAAAAGAGGAAACTAAATATTTAAATAATGCTAGCTCAGAAAAATAAATTGAACAAGCCATCAATGAACTGCCTAAGAAAAAATCTCCAGGGCCAGATGAATTCACAAGTGAATTCTACCAATCATTCAAGGAACAATTAGCTTCAAGTCTATAAAAAACTATTTGGAAAAATAGATGAAGAAAGAGTTCTGTCAAATTCCTTCTATGATACCAATAAGGTGCTGATACCTAAACCAGAAAGAGTCAAAATAGAGAAAGAAAATTATAGAACAATTTCTCTATTGAAAATGGATGCAAATATTTTAAATAAAATGTTAGCAAAGTGATTACATTAAGTTATCACTTAGATAATAAATTATGATAAAGTAGAATTTATACCAGAAAAGCAAGAAAACTATCAGCAAAATTGACTATATCAATAGCAAACCTAAAAGAAATCATGACTAGTTCAGTAAATGGTGAAAATCTTCTGAGAAAATATAACATCCATTCCTATTGAAAACACGAGCAGAGGAATAAATGGAGTATTCTTTAAACAATAAGCAGTGTCTTTCTAAAGCTATCAACAAGCATTCTATGTAATGGGGATAAGCTAGAAGAACTCACAATAAGATCAGGGGTGAAACAAGGATGCCCATTATCACCATTATTATTCAATATTGCATTAAAAATGTTAGCTTTAGGGATGGATAAGTGGCCCTGGAGTCAGGAGTACCTGGGTTCAAATCCAGTCTCGGACACTTAATAATTACCTAGCTGTGTGGCCTTGGGCAAACCACTTAACCCCATTGCCTTGCAAAAAAAATACTGAAAAAAAAACCTAATAAAAATGTTAGCTTTAGCAATAAAAGAAGAAAAAGAAATTGAAGGAATTAGAATAGGTAATGAAGAAACAAAACTTTTACTGTTTGCAGATGATAAGATAGTATACTTAGATATCCCTAGAAAATCATCTAATAAGCTACATGAAGCAATTGGCAACTTTAGTAAACTTGCAGGATATAAAACAAATTATCAGCATTTCTAATTATTACCAACAAGACAGTAGCAAGAGATAGAAAGAGAAATGTCATTTTAAGTAACTGCAGACAACATAAAATACTTGTGAGTCCACCTGCCAAGGCAGACTCAGAAACTATAAGAAACCAACTATAAAACACTTTTCGCACAAACAAAATCAGAACAAAATAATTAGGCAATTGTCAATTGCTCAGGGAGAGAACAAGCTAATATAATAAAAATGACAATTCTACCCAAACAAATTAATTATTCAGTACCATACCAATCAAAATTCCAAAAAAAATTACTTCATTGAGCTAGAAAAACTAAAACTAAATTCATATGGAAGAACAGAAGATCAAGAATATCAAGGGAATTCATGGAGAAAAAAATGCAAACAAAGGTGGCCAAGTCATACCAGATCCAAACATATTATAAAGCAACAGACATCAAAACTGTTTGGCACTGTCCAAGAAATAGAGTGGTAGATCAGTGGAATAGATAAGTTGGAAAAGAAACAGTAGTAAATGCCTATAGTTTTCTTCTGTTTTATAATTCAAAAGATTCCATCTTCTGGGATAATAACTCACTCTTTGAACAAAAATACTGAAAAAATTGGAAGATGGTATGACAGAAAATTGGGTATTGACTAGCATCTCTTATGCACTACCAAGATAAGGTCAAAATGAGTACAGGATTTAGACAAAAATGGTGATATCATAAGCTGATTAGAAAAACAAGGAAAAGTTTATCTGTCAGATCTATGGAAAGGAGTGTAATTTATTAGATGGATAGTTGTGATTAGATTAAATTGAAAAATTTTTGCACAATAATGCAACCAAGATTAAAAGGAAGATAGTAAATTGGGAAATAATTTTTATAACTAGTGTTTCTGACAAAGGACTCATTTCTAAAATAAATAGAGAACTAAGCCAAATTTATAAAAATACAAGTCAAGGGGCAGCTAGGTGCCTTAGTGGATAAAGCACCGGCCCTGGAGTCAGGAGTACCTGGGTTCAAATCCAGTCTCAGACACTTAATAATTACCTAGCTGTGTGGCCTTGGGCAAGCCACTTAACCCCGTTTGCCTTGCAAAAACCTAAATATAGAAATAAAAATAAAAATACAAGTCATTCCATAATTGATAAATGGTCAAAAGATACGAAAAGGCAATTTCCAGATGAAGAAATTAAAGCTCTCTATAGTCATATGAAAAAATGCTCCATCTAGTTATTGATTAGAGAAATGCAAAATAAAACATTTACCTCTTCACCTGTGAGGTACCAACTCATAACTATCAGATTGGCCAATATGACTAAAAAAGGTAGATGATCAATGTTGGAGGGAGAACTGCAACACTAATGCATTGTTGGTGGAGTTGTGAATTGATCCAATCTTTCTGGAGAGCAATGTGACTGCATTCTAAGGAGACCACAAAGAAGGGTAAAATACCCACATGAACAAAAATATTAATAGTAGCTCTTTTCATAGTAGCAAAGAATTGGAAATCGAGGAGGTGCTCCTCAATCAGGGGAATGGCTGAACAAATTGTGGTTTATAAATGTGATAGAATACTATTTCTTTTTTGCAAGGCAAACGGGGTTAAGTGGCTTACCCAAGGCCACACAGCTAGGTAATTATTAAGTGTCTGAGACTGGATTTGAACCCAGGTACTCCTGACTCCAGGGCCGGTGCTTTATCCACTATGCCACCTAGCTTCCCCGAAGACTATTTTTCCATAAGAAGCAGATATATAGATGTGATTGAACACTATCATTTTATAAGAAATCATGAAGTATGGAACTTCAGAATGGACAGGAAAAATTTGCATGAACTAATGCTAAGTGAAGTGAGCAGAGCCAGATGAACATTGTAAACATTAATAGCAACACTGGGTGACAATCAACTATGACGGACTTGTTAATTTTAGCAGTACAATAATAAAATATAATTATAAAAGACTTGTGATGGAAAATACCTTCTACATCCAGAGGAGGAACAGTGGAGTTTAAATGTAGACCAAGGCTTACTATCTTCAATTTTTAAAAGTTGTCTTATACATTATATCTTTTTTTTTCATTTTGATTTGATTCTTCTTTCAAAACCTGATTAATATGTATCCATGTTTAGCATGGTTTTATATGTATAGCCTGTATGATATTGCTTTCTGTCAGGGGAGGAGAGAGAAACAGAGGCAGGGAGAAAAAAATGTAAAACTCAAAATCTTGGAAAAAATGATTGTTAAAGCTACCATTTCATAAATATTAAAAATAAATAAATAAAATATTTTTAAAATAAAAAAGTTAAATTAGGCAGCTGCTTCAGGCATAGTACTCATACTAAAACTCAACAAGTGTACAAACAATCAATTCTCAACTTTCATGGGGGTAATGTTCCTGGAAAATGAAACAAAAGTCAAAAACATGAATATTGATACATTTTACCTATGGGAAATAAGAAGTTAGTTTCCTATGACCACCAAAAATTATATTCTTTCACTAGAGATCACAGAAAATATACTTTCCTGCATATAATTCTTTATTACAAAACAATAATTCTGATAATATGCATTTTTCTAACACAGTAACCATGAAATAACCCATATAATGCAGTACACAAAATAAAATTGGTAACATGAGAAACATTTTTTTCTCACTAGTATTTCCCTAGAATTTTGTGACCTTATACTAACATTGTAGTAAAAAAATCATTTCTGAAAATATTATTTTATATAATACATGAAATGTAATGCATTATAAATATTTTCTTCCTTTATGCAAATGTAAAAATGACTGATTTATTAACACAAACTCATAGTCACCAGCAGTTACAAGACATCCCAAAATAAAGTTTATCCAGCATCTTAACTTCCTTACTAAGTTAAATCACAGACTTTGCACAATTGGATTGAAAGCTCCAAAAGACTTGCATTACACTTTGGAGGCATAATTGCAACCCAAACTTGAGTTTTAAGGCAAAAAAATTAAAATTGCCACAGGATTTAATAGTGAACTCTTAACTTTACATTAGTAGGGTGATCAAGATGAGTAAAACATCTAGTATATCAGCCCTTCCACAAACTTGCAAACATCATACCTTTCATTTTGTTCTCTATTGTGCATAGCAGGGAATATGCTCAGTTGCTAATGAGAAAGTGAAAATGAAGCTACTAATAGAAATCACACAAATGCTTGAAGTCAAGAAATTTCAACAAACAATTGCTAAGACATTTCAAAAAAATCTCTGCATTTCATAGTATACAGGCATGTGTGTTATAATGAAACTTCAAAGCCTCAGGGATATCTGAGTTAAAATTTTCCCACTTTGTCTAAGATACAAAAGTACTATATAGTGATTATACCCTACAATTTGAATACTAATGAAAAATTACTACCATCTTAACAACTTATAAACATTGGCTCTATTATGCCAACAGTGAAGAAAATGGAGGTTACTAGTCAACAATCATTTAAATGCATATTGTGAACAGCATACTATATTAAGCATATTAAGCATGGCTGATACCATAAAAGACAAACACACACACACACACACACACACACACAATCCCTGCCCTCATGGAACTCACATTCTAATGAGGGAAGATGCTATACAAACTACTCCATACATATGGCTGGGGAGAGATATCTCAAAAAGTTTCTTACAGAAGGTAGGACTGAAGCTGAGATTTTATGGGAGACAAGACTTGAAGATAAGGAGTCAGTCGTTCCAGAAATAAGGGAGAGCTGATGAAAATGCACAGTCGATTGATAAACTATCATATGTGAGAAAAAGGGCACCATCACAAAACCAGAGAGTACATAGAGGTAAGGAAGAAATACAAAGACTCTAGAAAGGCAAGAAGGAATCAAATCAAAGGATTTTCTATTTAATCCTAGAGATAACAGAGAGAACTGGAATTCATTGAGTAGGGGGAATGATATGGTCTTCATACCTAAGTTTAGAAAAGTCACTTTGACAACCGGACGATAGACTGGAAAGGTGAGTGACTTGAGGCAAGGAGAGCAACTAGCATGTTATAACAATGATCAACTTTCTTCCTGGAAAACCACATGGTGAAAGACCTTTCCCTCGCTGCAATAGAAAGACAGGGGTCTAAAGGCACAGAATGGTATACACATTGACAGGCAAAGATGCTAGATCTATTGATTTTATTTAATTATTTCTCTTTGTTACAAGACAGGGTAGTAGTTGAGAAAGACAGATATCAAGAAATGATTGGACTAGGAAAAAAAGACCATTAAAACATGAAAAAGAACATAATGGCAGATATTATAAAAATAAAACACTATATTAAATGACCTTGGAACTTGTTTCTATCATTGTAATAAATAGTTAACCATTACAAAATAAGTCTCTCTTCTTCCATTCCCATTCACCTTGTAATCTTCAAGTAATAATACTGATCTCCAGATCTTCATGATCTCTAGAAATTAATCATCCTGCAAGATGACATCAACTTTGAAATACATCTCAGTACTCCTTGTCCCTGGGGTCTCTTGCTCCCTCTGATAGGTAAGGATAGAAGGTGGACATTGAACTGTGCATTCTAGTTAATCCAATGAAAGCATGAGTCCAGGGAAATCGCCTCATCAATATCCACCTGGCCACAGGACTTCATCATGTCTTGCACAACACTACACTCTCCCCAATCCTCCATCTTCCACATATCAGCTTCTTGTCCCTTAGACTGGACTGTGAATTTCTTCAGGTCAGGGACTGTGTTTTGCCTGTGTGTGTGTGTGTGTGTGTGTGTGTGTGTGTGTGTGTATTTAGCCCTTAGTTCAGTGCTTCAAACATTATAGACACATAAATTGACAATTTACTATTGACCTGCCATTTGCAGAGGATTTTTCTCCTAAAACATCCACAATTATTATTGTCAGAAAATGGGAACCAAGAGAGAGTAAATGAATCATCCTTAATTAAAATGTTTCTGAGCATCTGAGGTTGAAGTCTGACCTTAGCCTCAATCCCAGGTCCAGTGATTCTACACTGTATCATATCCCTCTTATTTCAAGTTACAAAGCTGCTATATACATATACATATACATATATATATATATATATATATATATATATATATATATATATAAATCTGAAAACTATAACATTCAGAATCAAGACTGGAAATTAAAGTGAGAGAAAAAGAAAATAATTGAGCATTGCTTCCCAACATATACATACATGTAACCCATACCTCACCTTGAAACACTCCTAAAAAAAGATCAGAGCTCTAAACATTTTTGGTAAACTGAATAAAGAAAGGAATAAAATGGACAGCTTTTCAAATATACAACAACCTTGACCAGAAAGAAAGGAAGAAACAACAATGAAATAAGTGAGGCTACAATGGAGAACAAGGAAACAAGGATTTGCATACAGAAAATGTCTTTTGACTGTTTTGTCCATGCTAGCATCTTCTGTCCCAGTAAATTACTAAAGAGAGAGATTCATGGCTTGCCTTAAAAATGCTGGGAGTCTCCTCCAGCACATATTTCATTGTATTTCAGGAAGCAAACTAATATTCTAGAAGAGTGATACTTTTTTCCCTTTTCCCCCATCAGATCTTAGTCATTTTGGGTTAGATTTTAGTCTCATTAAGGTCAACTGCAGAACTTTCATCTAATCAAATACCTTTTGCCTCTGTGTGTGTATGTTACAGAGACTTAGCTGAGCTTTTTGTTAAAATCATCTATCAGAACATAATGCTGTTCAGTCATTAAATAATCTTGCTCTTCCCCTCCCCAGAAAATCCAGGACACAAATCAAACTGTTATTTTCCAGCTTCAAGATTAAACGGACCCAAGAAGATTACATCATGAGTGCTAAAGGGCAATTATTTCTTATTTAAAAAAAAACAAAAACCCTTTTTCTAATTCTAAACTGAACACCAAATAGCATTTTCATTATATAAAGCATAACAAAATAAAGATTGTGTATCATGTTCTTTTATCTACCTTTTAAATATTATCTTAATAATAACTTCAATATATAACTTTCAATATTATCCTCGTTATCTACATTTCCTTCTAGACTCTACTAATTTAATAAACACACACACACACACATATATATATAAATATACATTACTCTTCTCTTATGTAACTTTAAAAAATTAAATTACAAAAATTAGATTACTAATAATTTCAACAAGAAATTATAAAATTTTAGTTCTTAAAAAAACTGAATAATATTCACCCTCCCATTGCCACCACATCATTTAATGAAACTAAGGTTCAGAAATATTTATTTCTCTTCAATTAGAACACAAATAAATAGTGATGGTGTTATCTGGATTTCCTTCAGTGTGTTATCCACTGCCGACCTATAGCAAAATAAGAAAAGGCTATAGGAATATAAGAGCATAAAAAATTTGCAAGGCAACAAAAACCATCACCCAGGTTTTGTTTCTTGAGTGTTATTGAGTTCAACAGTTTATTATCTTATTATCTAGTCACTACACATACAAAGATAAAGAAATATATTTTTTCTGCCCTCAAGAAGTTTGCTTTTTTGGGAAAGGGGGTATTATGAAATTCATACATATAATTATATTATAATGTAGAAAGTAATTGAAATAAAGGAAAAATCCTGATAAAATGCATTTCAAAATGTCAATAGGAACATCAATATGGATATCACCTCCATTGATGAAAATTACAACCTATCCATGGCTTCTCACCTTGGAGGGTTCTTGTTAAACATTCAACAAGCATTTATTTAAGTGTCTACAGTCATCTAGACTTTACTTTCAGGATACAAAGATAAAAGGAAAACAGTCTTTGCCTAAAGAGTTTAAATTATCCAGGTCTTCCTAAAAACTTTCCACAGAA
Organism: Macrotis lagotis; assembly: GCF_037893015.1. NCBI lineage: Eukaryota > Metazoa > Chordata > Mammalia > Peramelemorphia > Peramelidae > Macrotis > Macrotis lagotis. The sequence continues at coordinate 580,357,192 of NC_133666.1, forward strand.
GACCCAACTCAAAATGTTTTACTTTATCTCTTCTTGACACCATTTTTTGGGCATCATTGAAGCAATCTGGCTATCCATCTGTTATGCCTTATTCTCACTACATGACTAGTTCATTTCTGTTTCCAATTATTAATAAAAATGTATGCATATATGTATGAGTATATATATATATATATGTATACCATATGATATCATTTATGCCAATATTTCAACCCAGGTAATATGCTGCAACTATTTTTAATGCACCATAAATCTCTTTACAATCCTTTGAGTCATCCAGTATTTTAATCCTTCATAGAGTATAGGCTTCCATCATCCAAAGCCAGAGAACAACCTCAGGAGCATATGCATAGCAAAAATACAATTTGGGGACATGTTAGGAAGTAGCTAACAACTGTTCATCATTTTACACAATAATCTAAATGAAATTCAGCAAGTTTTCCTTCTACTGGCACCATGGATAGAGTACTGGACTTGGAATCAGGAATACCTGAGTTGATGTCCAGCCTCAGACAGGTACTAGTGTGACTCTGGGCATGTCATTTAACTTCAGTTTGTTTTGTTTGTTTTTTGTTTAGGTTTCTTTGCAAGGCAGTGGGGTTAAGTGACTTGCCCAAGGTCATACAACTAGGTAATTATTAAGTTTCTGAGATCAGATTTGAACTCAGGTCCTCCTGACTCCAGGGCTAGTGCTCTAGCCCCTGCACTACCTAGCTAAGCATACCTCCCAGGGTGATTGTGAGGATCAAATGAGATAATATTTATTATAAATTAGAACAATTTTTAGCACTTAGTATGTACTATTAAATGTTATTATTAATAATGTTATTTCTTTTTCCTGTCCCATTTTTTTATCTTACTTACCATCTTTAAATAGAGATGCTGATAACTCAGTGGGCTACCTATCCAATTCTTTAACATATTCTAGTCAAAAGGCTTTCTTTATTTTGTACATTATTAAGATAACCTTCTTTAAGTGTTCACAGGCCTCATTCAGAGGTCCTGTAGTCCTCTAAGGCTTCTTGGAATAAGTGAAATATCGTCTTGAAGATTTCACCACCTATATATTTTTCTTACATTTGGAGTTAACAAAAGATATCTTCCACAACAATGGAAAATATCTTTAACAAGCACATTTCAGTTTCATGCCTCATTTGATATGAATACTCAGAAGATCAGTTAACAAGGCTATTTCCATGACTGCATCTAAGATTCCTTTATTATCTTAACATATTTTGGAGATTACTGGAGAAGGCTATCCCAGGACTGTATTTTTTTTTCAACCACATCAAATGGTTACAATCAACAACATAAGCAATGTTAGGGAAAGAACTGCTTCCCTTATGTCTTTGATTTCCCAGTGCCCAAAATAATAGTTATTCAATCAATGGTATTTGATTGAATAACAAAACATATTAGACTCTTGGATTGGCTATACTTTTAAACTGACTATATAAAGCTATAGCTTATTATAGAAACTCTATAAAAGCTTTTTTGTCATTTTTCAGATCTTCTACTAAGGGAAGTATTAGAGACTTCCAGGTCCTATGACAAAAAAAAAAAATGGAAGACTAGGTATTTGCTCCTATCACCATGGTCTCTCAAACTTTCCAAAATAGGAATTATATTCAAGAGATATAGCAATTTTATCAATCCAAAAAACCCAAACAAGGCAAAAATGAACTAGTAAACATGGCTTGAAGGAAGAGCTTGAAAAGACTGCACCACTTCATCTTTTTGCAGAAGTAGGAGGTTCACAACATTGTACATTGCATATATTTTCAAATATTTTTTGACATGCTGATTAATAATACTGATTTTTCTCCTTTTGTTTCCCTTAAAATAGTATTTTACATATCAGATAGCTGGGGGGACACTGTAGAAAATTATGTTGTTTTTTTAAGTCAACAATAAAAACAATTTTTTAAAAAAGTGCTATTGATAAGCAAGCTTGTTGGTCAGGCACAGTTGACTCTTCATGACACTCTTTATGGTATTCATGGAAAAGACAAAATTTGACATAGCCTCCTCCAATTCCATTCACAGATCAGGAAACTGAGGCAAGGAGGGTTAAGTGACTTGCCCAGGGCCACAGTTAGTAAATGCCTCAGACTTCATTTGAACTCAGAGTCTTCCTAACTCCAGATCTAATGCTCTATACATTGTGCCACCACCTAGCTGATCCTAAAAGAAAACTAGACTTTAAATCCCAACTCTGCCACCTGTATGAACTAGGGCAAATCATATGGTCTCTCTGGATCTCAGTTACCTTAGCTCTAAAATGGAATAGTTGGATTAGATCACCTCAAAATTACCTTCTACCTCCAAACTGAATAGTTCAAAATTCAAACCATTCATTCTGATATTTGGGGCCCTCCATAATCTGGCATTATTTCACCAGTTTTTTAAAATATAATAACATCAATAGAAACCTTCTCTTCCACTCAGACTGATATGTTCACTATTCCATTTCCAGCAGAAAGAATATTAACTCTGAAGTTGAAGGACCTGGCTTCAAATCCCACCTAGGACTGTCACTATCAATGCAGCCTAGGAAAAGTCACTTACCTCTCTGCTCCTCAGTTTCCTTACCATTAAAAAAAATAAGGAGATTGTAGTAGATGACCTCTGAAATTCCTTCCTTATCTAATTTTTTCATTCTCCTTACCTCTATCCATCCCCTCCACATGATGTTCCTTCTCAGCTCTCAATCCCTGTCTGAGCAGTTTACTCCACCTGAGATATCTTCCTTCCTCTTGTCTGTATTTCCTAGTCATTCTTCTATGATCATACAAATTCCTTTCTTTTTCATAAATTCTACTATTCTAGCCAACAATAACACTCCTATTACACAAACTCATCTAGCATTGAATATTCATATATAAGATCCTCATAGGCATGTCTAGCCAATAATGACAATATAATAATAATGATGATGATGATGATGATGAATAGTTGTCATTCATATTTCATGTACTATGTGCTAAGCAGTTAATGGTTTAAATTTGATCATTTGAACCTCATAACTCTGCAAAGTAGGTGCTATCATTATTCCCATTTTACAAATAAGGAAATTGAGGCAAACAAATATAAATGATTTGCCTAGGGTCACACAATTAGGAAATATCCGAGGTTACATTTGAACTCAGATCTTCCTCACCTCAGACCCAGAACTCTAACCACTGGGACATCTACCTGCCTATCTGTGTTTTACACTTTTTTTTTAACTAACACTAGGATTATTATCATAATCCTTCTGTTCAATGAACAGTTGCTGCTTTGTTGAAGTCTAAGAAATACCAAATAGTATTCATGGCTTCCACCCACAAGTTCTATAACTGTGTGCTGGTAGAAAACACAAGTGAAAGAATGCTGGGACCAGTGCCATCAACATCCTAAAGCAATCTTAACCTCATAAATATGAAACTTCTATTTTAAAAAAGGCAACTAAAGACAACTAGTACTAAGTAAAAGTAGCAAAATAATTGGAGATGATTTTTATTTTCATACTTGAATTTTCAAATTAGAAAATGCTTCAAAAATATTTTAACAGTTTCCATATTGGATTAGATCTTCTTGGCTTTTGTACAACACAAAAATAGGCAAAAAAAAGTTCTGCAGAAATCTACTGTAAAAGATTAGATATTCATATATAGTGCTGTAAATTATTTCTAAAGATGCTTTCAGTCAGCTCTCAATATGATTGCCATTTAAATTTTATAAACAACAACTGTTATAACTTTTCTGAAATTTAGAAAAAAGGGGAAAAAAGTCAAAACCACAAAACTCTAATCAGACAAAAAGGAAAGGAAAATAAAAATACCTCTAAAACAAAAGCCAACTTTTGAACATTTCTGATAAAGGGGGACATGATTTGCTAGGATAAATGGATTCCACACAAATAATCCAATCGAGGTGTCTTTGCAAATTCAAGCTGAAAAAATTAAATGACATGCCTATGGTCACCCAACAAGTTAGTTATAGAGTCAAGAGTAGGATGCAGTACTCTCCCCTCCCAGGTCTTTGCTTTCCTCACTATGTCTAATACAAGAAGAAAAGACCACAAGGCTAAAGCATCCTATAATATTTACCAGCCCACAGAAATAGTTATAGCAGTTTGGACCTCTCTTTTAAGATTATGGGATTTAGAACTGGAAGGAACTACAAATAATAATAATGGCTGACATTTATAGAGTGCCCTAAGGTTGGTAAAGCACTTTACATACCTTATCTCATTCAATTTCCTTTACAACTTTTGTGAGATATGTACCACAGGTATCATTATCCCCACTTTAAAGAAGAAGAAACAGATTAATTGACTGGTTGCCTCTAATCACACAGGTGGCATGGTTTCAATCAATCAACTAGAATTTATTTAAGCACAGGCCCTGAGCCAGGCATTGTTTTGGGTACTGGGGAAAAAATATTGGAATGAAACAATCTCTACTTACAATCTAACAGAGGAGAAAACAAGCATGTACATAAGGATAAACATAATAAATAGGAAGAAAATAAATGCAAATTATTTAACTATAAGGCAATTTGGTAGGGGAGCCAGTTTGGCTGGATCTCAGAGGTTTATCTGCAGTGTTCAATTATATACATTAATCCCATCTCCCTTTACCAAAGATAATTAAACACTGGTTATTATTTATTTTCCCCCTCTCTAACCTGTCCTTTTCTTTTCTTTTCCTTTTTGCTGCTTTTCTGATACAGGCTTCAAAAATTATCTATATAATCTCTTCATTTTATATGAAATAAAACTGAGACCCAGAGAAGTTGTCATACAGGTGATCAGTGAGTCCTCTGACTCTAAATGAAGAGGCCTTTATTAATTACCAAACTCAGCAACAGCATGTTTTCAAATCTTAAGTAAAGTGAGCATCCTTTCCCTACCTCCAATTTATACAGGAAATTATAACAAAATTCATTAATCTGCATGAAGCTCATTCAGAAAGCTTTAGACATCATTTAAAAGCTTCCAACTTCTCCTAAGCAAGATTCTCATGCTTAGAGACAACACAAAATATAAATTCTTCCTTGCTTTACACCCAATATTCCTACCTCTTTCCTGTTAACATTTATTACTGGATTTTGAGTGAGAAGGAAAACTGGTGATTATCTAGCCCAGGAATTCTTAGCCTTTTTCAGGTCATGGACCCCTTTGAAAATCTTGTGAACAGTCAAAGAACACCATCTCAAAATGTTTTGAAGTGCAGAAAATAAAATAAATAGGATTACAATGGAAACTGAAGATTAGTGAAAATAATGTTGTATTCTGCCCCACCCCACTCAAGTTCACAAGTCCTTGAAATCTAACCCATTGAAATTTCAGCGATGCCAGGTTAAAGGATTCCTTATCTACTGTAACTTCATTTTTACAGATTAAAAAAACTGGGGCCCAGAAAGGTTAAGTAACCTGCCTAAGATCATAGAGAAAGCTGAGACTTGAACTCAAGCCCTCTGCCTTCAAATCCATTACTGCTGATACAATGTTCCCATTGCCTCAGAATTTTTCAGAATTCAACCTACTCTTTATAACTTTTAAAAGAATAAGCTGGTAGGAGATATATTAAGCATATTACCCTACACTTAGAAGTGGCTCCGATGTTAGCTTGAAGAACTAACTGCTAAGAATTAAAAAAAAGCTTTCAAGACACAGCTGAAATTCTTGGCAAGGAAGAATAAGATAAGAATTAATATCCATGGACAATTCAAACCTCAGACATCATTCACTTCTCAGTATTTTATTGTTATATTATGAGAACTTATTTCTGAGGGACCTCAAACATTAAATCCAACATCATCTCATTTTTTCTAAAGTATTAACATTCTTCCTTCACTTTACAAATGAGAAAACCAAGATCCAACATCAAAACCCAAATTCAGAAGCCAGTTTAATCTGAGCTCATTCACTGTGGGCCTTCATCTACCTCCATTTTCCTATTTGCATTAATAATGGGAGAAATTTACTTTGAATCTCATATAAATGTAATAGAGCTAATAAAAAAAGTTATTATGAAGACGTTTTGGACTCTAAACTACTACAGAAATATTTGGCAATACTAATTTCTTGATAGGTCATGACTTTCACACTTTACTGAATTAAAACTGTAGAATAAGAAGGACAGGACTGGAGGCATTACTCAAAACAAGGAAATTGTTGATCATAGCTTTTAAGTCAGTGCCTATAAGCATGAATAGAAATGAAAAAAGAAGGGTGACTCTGGGCTCATGAGGAAAATATAAGAAGTATCCAACTGAGACTCTTTTTTTGTATTTTTTTTTTAGGTTTTTGCAAGGCAATGGGGTTAAATGACTTGCCCAAGACCATATAGCTAGGTAATTATCAAGTGTCTGAGGTCTAAATTGAATTCAGGTCCTCCCTGACTCCCAGAGCTGGTGCTCTATTCACTGTGCCACCTACCCGCCCCCCAACTGAGACTCTTTACAATCCCCTCAGTTGTGAGTACTCCCTCACAAAAAATTGTATCACATATACATTTTATTGTTTTTCTAACTACATATTGTTTGCATCTCCCAGTGGAATGTAAGCTCCTAAAACCAGGGACTATTTTATTTTTGTTTATGTAGTACCAGTGCCTAGCATACTTCCTGGCACATAATAGGCACTTAATTATTGTATGCTAAATTGAATTTAAAAATTGAATAAAATTGAAAAAATTGAAAAAAATAAAATTGAATAAAATAAAAAATAAAAATTGAATAAAATATGCTGACTCACAACAAGATTATTTCAATTACTCATGAATATGGTTGAAAGAATACTAGATTTTGATTCAGGAAGTCTAAGTGACAAATCCTATTTCTACCCTGTAACCACATGAAATTGAGCATTTTTTTTCTCATATATAAAATAGAAGTATACTTTTTAGAATACTTATTTCAATAATAGAGAAGGTTGAACTAGATGACTCAAAAGTTTTCCTTCAATTTGAAATCTATGACCCTCTGACTTATAAGAGTGAGGTGGGATAAAGAGCTAGGTTTCATAGAATTCATGAGCCTAGAGAAATGATTCCTAATTAATTTTTTGTGCTGTGGACCCTTCTAGCAATTTGATGATATCTATGGACCCCCCGCCCGCAATGTTTAAAATGAACAAAATAAAATGAATAGGATTAAAAAGAAGACAATTATATGGAAATACATTATAGTTCAGAAATCTTATACTTTTTAAAACACAAGTTCCTGGACTCCAGGGTAAGAACACTTGGCCAAATACATGAATACTAATTGAAAGAAAAATAAGAATTCCAATTACCATAAGGCATGGACACCTGTAGCATATATTTTGATGGTATCTGGGAAGGTGGGAGAGTGGAAAAAATAGACTTCTGACACAAGGAAGGCGAGGAATCTGGAAATGAGCCCAGGATTAGTAATTTTGTTACTAATGGAGTTGACCTTAAATAAAGAAGACGCAACATCTTGATGAACTGTTGCCACATGTAAGGAGCTAGTCTGAGGCAGCTGGAACTATTCTTTATTGAGATCAGACCAATCCAAGACTTGTCCCAGGAGTGCAACTGGGCTGCTAATACCATCATTACATTTTGTCCTTGGTGTTAGAGGAGCTTATTTCCGAAATTGCTTCCAGGGTTAGTGGGGGAAAATTGTTAATTAGATTCCTTTTACTTGACTATTTATTTCTATATCAATTAATTGTTTTTCTTTTCCAATGCCATTCTTTTACAGGTGAGGATTTGAATATTTAGATCTAAGTCGAATGGAAAACTTCCCTGTTTCAAATGAGGTAGGGGCAAAATAAACCAGATCGGGAAAATTACAATTTTAATTTCCCATGAAATAGAACTGAATCTTAAGGACCGTGATAGGTGAACCACATAGGTTGAAGTAAAAAAGATTTTCATCAACAACTGTGTGTGAAGTGAAACAGAAGCATGTGTTATTTCCAATAAATATTATTTCCTCTAATACATTAGCTATTCACATGCCTGTCAACTACAATTCTGATCAAAAATGATCTTCTATCTACCCCAAAGTTCTCCATATAGCATATCACTCTTTCCCTTGAATATCTACTTTAGCATGTCTTTGTCATATGAATTTCACCCTCTATGCTACCACTGCTTTATCACCCTTTTGTTTAATTTAAACTGATATTATCTACCATCTGTCCTTCCTGCCTCCAGCTCTGTAGACTATGGCTACTCCCTTGGTTTTCTATAGATTATAGAATATAGACTACTTCTTTTGTACTGAAAATTCTCAGAATTTTGCCTTAGAATCATAGAATTTAGAGCTGGAAAATTATACTTGTCATTTAGTTTTTGCAGATGAAGAAATTGAAATCCAGAGAGGTAAAGTCAGGGACTTAACTTGATCTGATAAAGCTAATCTGGTTTAGTGGGCAAAACCAGGATAAGATCTCAAAATTTTGTATATTCCTAGTTCAGAGACCTTTGCATTACAGTATTACATTTCTTCTCACAGGACATGGAAATACTCTCAATAAATATTTACAATATAATAAAAATATTATATCACCAGATTGTATATGTGTTATCTATAATCACAACATATATATTTGATAAAATGGTGACCACTCAAAACTGTTTCAAGAAAGAATGACTTAGTCAAATACTTTAAAGAAGAAATTTCCCCCAATCTATCTCTAAAGAGAAACTGTGTGACATGATCAATAGAGCATCAGCCTTGTCAAAAGGAAAACTGGGTTTAAATACCGCTTCTAACATATACTATTCATAAGACCTTGGGTCAGTCACTTATCTTTTAGTGCTCTAGGAAAATCTCTAAGCTTTTTGCTAAGTTGCTAGCTAGTCTGCACAGTGGAAGACATTATAGCTTTGAGAGTTCTCAAAAAAGAAGTCTCCCTAGAGGAATGACCTATGCTGATGAAATCACAGGTCTGTATTATATGTTGCATGGTATATATGAATTAATGTATGTGTATGTATATATATATATATATATACAAATATCATAAGTATAGATTATATACATTATATAGATATATTATGCAAATATTTTAAAATTTGTTCATCTCAAAATAATTTTGAAGCACATAGGAAATGTTAATTTTCAGCTTACTGCTCTGATTACTAAGAATTATTTACTCTCTCAATTGGATATTTTCTAATCAAAATATATATGGTGATTCCTATAGGTCAAGAATTAATTGAATCACTATTTGTTTAACTTGTTCAAAGCAAAGAACAAGTTATAGACATAGTGTCATTAAAAGAAGTCACAGGAAATTTAACATGTTAGTAAATGTTATAATATCAAATTCCTAATTTCATCTGCAAAACTGATTTTTATAGAACATAGATCTGACCATGTCAGTTCCCTGCTGAAGAAGATTCAGATATCCCCTGCTATTTTGAGGATAAAAACAATAACTTTTCATTTATTTCAAGGCTCCACCATCTAACTCCAAATTCTTTTCAAACAGTGCATTATATTCTCTGGGTCTAACTAGTCTAATTGCTATACCCTACACAAGACATATTCTTCACCCTCCATGCTTTTGCCCAAGTAGAATACCGAATTCCTTCTCTTCACCTCCATCCCTTAGCACCTCTAATTCCTTTCAAAACTTAGTTCAAGGGGACAGCTAGGTGGTACAGTGGATAGAGCACTGGCCCTGGAGTCAGGAAGACCTGAATTCAAATTTGGCCCCAGACACTTAAAAATTACCTAGCAGTGTGACCTTAGGCAAGTCACTTAACTCCATTGTCTTAAAGTTTAAAAAACTTAGTTTAAGTACACAAGACCTTCCTTAATCTTTTCAGGTGCTGATGTCCTTTTGCATCCTCTTGAAATCACTTTATATATGAATTGTATTTATATGGGTCATGTTGTTTCTCCCTTCTTCTAGCCCCTGAATAGAAAGCAAGCTACTTATGGACATGTACTAATTTCACTTTTTTCTTGATATCCTCAATTTCTAGCACAGTGTTTGACATATAGCAGGTACTTAATAAATTCTTATTGAATCCCTAGGTGTAGGAGGAAAGGGAAGAAAGAAAAGGAAAAAAGAAATCAACACAACTTTATGAAATATTTATGAAGAGCAAGTTGTACACAATAGCTTTGCAACTTTATATTGAAGCATTTTTTTAAAAATTCGATTATATTATAGAAATATTCATAAATTAAAAAATAAATTAAAAATTAAAAATAAATACTTATGAATGACTGAATTAATCTCACTCTGAGATACAAAATACTTCTAGAGCTAATTCTATAATTTGTATTTCTATATTGATAACACAGAATTTTCATTGTTCAGAATGTTATTAAAGTACCAATAGATAGTGGAAAGAAATCAATAGTGTTGCCTCAACAAATTTCTGTTCTTTTAAAAAAGCTTCCTTTCCTTAACATTATAGAATTCCACTGTAAGAGAATTTAACAGCCCAACCAGGTCATCCCTTATCTGAAACATTAATCATAGCTTCAACATTTAATTCAATAACCATTTATTATGCGTTTATTCTGTGGTATATCCTGGAGAATACAAAGACAAAAATGGAAAGAGTCCCTGACCCCAAGTAATTATATTAAATGGGGGAAAATATATAGAGTTAAGTATAAACATGATCAACCAAAAAGTATTTAGTTATAATATGCCCAGAACTGTGATAGAAGCTGGGGATATAAATGCAAAGGGTGAAATAATCTATACTTCCAAGGAATTTACATTCCAATATATATATATATATATATATATACATATATATATATATATATATTCACACATACATATTCACTATAAATAAAGAGTGAAAAATTACAATATCTACAAACTCATTAAATAAAATTTAGTATAATAGAGTATAAGAGGGAAGGCACTAACAGTTGGAGGAAAAGAAAAGCTTCATGCTAAGATTGGCATCTGGCTGCATCTTAAAGGAAGAGAGGTACTCTTTGGGGTAAAGGTAGGGAAGGAGTACAATCTGGAAATTTGGGATAGCCAGTGCCATGGTACAAATATGGCAGATGAACTATTATTGCATGTGAGAACAGAGAAAAGGTCAAATATAAAAGGGGAGTAAAGTCCAATAAGGACAGAAAGATATGCTGGGACAAACTGCCCTCACTTTATTATTTCCTTCTTCTTCTGAACATAACTTGTTCTGTATATAGTTGTATATTGACTCCTCTATTAGACAATTAGTTCCCAAAGGAGAAGGTCTTCTTTTTGTCTCTTTTTGTATCTGTTAGAATGTAATATAGTATGTGATACATAGTAGGTGCATAATGAATGCTTATTGATTGTTTTTTGAGTTACATTTCTCTAAGGGACAATAGAAAGTCTTTGGATTTGACTGGGCAAAGGAGTCATATATTCAAATCTGGACTTAAGAAAAATTACTTTGGCAGCAATGTGGTTTGGATGGACAGGATTCAGGACAGGCTTGTGGTAGGGAGATCAATTTGAAGACTTATAATAATAAAGGGAACATAATATGGGCCTGAAATAAGATGTAACAATATAAATGAACAGGTCAGATATTTTTTATTTTTATTTTTTTGTTTTTGCAAGGCAATGGGGTTAAGTGACTTGCCCAAGGACACATACCTAGGTAATTATTAAGTGTCTAAAGCGCATTTGGACTCAGGTCCTGACTCCAAGGCCAGTGCTCTATCCTAGCTGCCCCAAGGTCAGGTTTTTAAAATATTTTTTTTCAATTACATGCAAAGGTAGTTATCAATATTTATCTTTTTATAAACTTTTAAGTTCCACAGTTTTCTACTTTTTTCCATTCCCTCCCCTTTCTCTGTGACAGTGAACAATTTGATATAGTTATACATGAACAATCATGTTTAAAATATTTCCATAACAGTTGTGAAAGAAGAATCAGAACTAAAGTGAGAAAATAAATATGGAAAGAAAGAAAAAAACCAAGTTTTAAAAATTGAAAATAGCTTGCTTTGGTCTGCATTCAGACTCCACAGTCCACTTTTTGGATGTAGATGGTCCTTTCTATTACAAGTTAAGAAAAGTCAGTTTTAAAAGATGTAAAAACATAAATTGAAAGATTTAACTAATGATCAGATGGGAAGTAGGAAGAAGTGAGAAATTTCAGGATAATGCCACTGATATGAACTTGGATGGAAGGATGAGGCCATTTTTGACAGAAATAAAGAAATTTATAAGAGGAGGATTTGGGATGAAAGAGAATGAGTTTAGTTTTGAACCTGTTAAATTAAGTTGTCTCTAATCATTCAGGGTGATATTGTTGGCTGTTTTTAGTTCCTTTTAGTCATATCTCTTTGTGATTCCTTTTTTTTGGGTTTTTCCTGATAGACTTTCTAGAGTGATTTGCCAATTCCTTCTCCTATACATTTTACAGAAGAAGGGCTGAGGCAGTTAAATGACTTGCCTTGGTCACACAAATATTAAGTATCTGAGACTGGATTTGTATTCATGAAGATAAGTCTTCGTATTTCCAAATTAGTGCTCTATCCACTGTTCCACTTAGCTGCCAGATTGCCAATAAAAACTTTTATTTCCTTATATATATATACTTGTTGCTCTAATTATATATATATATATGTGTGTGTGTGTGTGTGTGTGTGTGTGTGTGTGTGTGTGTGTGTGTGTGTGTGTGTATGTGTACCTTTATGATGAGGCACTGAAACTCAAGAGATGTGAGCTTGATAAAAAGAACTTGTAGTCATGAGCATTAAGATGATGAATGATTAAACTTGTGGAACCTAATGTGGCTACCAAGAGAGATTGTAAAAGAAGAGGAGAAAGCCTAGTAGAAATTTGGAAAAATCCACAGTAATGGGGCATGATATGGATGATGAGCCAACACTGGAGATTGAAAAGGAGTAGTCAGAAAGTGGGAGAAGCTAAAAGAGATAATAACAATAAAAACAAAGAAGAAAGAGTGTCAGAAGAACAGAGTGCAGTGTCAAATGCAAAAGGGAAGTCAGGAAGGATGATGACTCAGAAGAAAAATCATCAGATCTGGAAATTAAGAGATTATTGGTAACTTTATTTTTTAAATTTTATTTATTTAAGGCAATGGGGTTAAGTGACTTGTCCAAGGTAACATAGCTAGGCAATTATTAAGTGTCTGAGGCCAAATTTGAACTCAGGTACTCTTTTTTTAGGTTGTTTTTTTTTTTGTAAGGCAAATGGGGTTAAGGGGCTTGCCCAAGGCCACACAGCTAGGTAATTATTAAGTGTCTTTGACCGGATTTGAACCCAGGTACTCCTGACTCCAGGGTCGGTACTTTATCCACTGCACCACCTAGCCGCCCCCCTTTTTTTTTAGACTTTTTCCAAGGCAATGGGTTAAGAGGCTTGCCCAAGGCCATGCAGCTAGGTAATTATTAAGTGTCTGAGGTTGGATTTGAACCCAAGTACTCCTGACTCCAAGGCTGGTGCTCTGTTCACTGCACCACCTAGCTGCCCCTGAACTCAGGTACTCTTGACTCCAGGGCTGATGCTCTATCCACTGTGCCACTTAGCTGCCCCCTCATTGGTAACTTTAAAGTCTAGTTATTTCAAGAAACAAGAGATAGTTATTTCAATTGAGGAATGACATCAGATATAGCTGAGAAAGGTGACAATATAGCTTGAGGAGAAAGTAGGAACTAGTAGATGGAAAGGGTTAAAAGTTAGAGGGAGAAAGATGATAAGGGATGCAATCTGTTTGATAAAATGGAAGGAGATGGGAACAAATATATATATATATATATATATATATATATATATATATATATATATATATATATGTCAAGGAGTTAGCCTATGCAAAAAGAAAAACTGCCTTTTTGTAGAGACTGTGGGAAAAGGAGAAGAGAGTGGGAGATGATGTCAATTGGCAAAAAGGGTGTTCACATTAAACAGCTTCATTTTTTTCAGTAAAGAAAGGTTTTCAGCTAAAAGAAAAGGGTGAAGAGGAAGTGTGGGAGGATTAAAGCAGGAAGAGAAGGTTTGGAATTACTTCTGTGAGGAGTGAGATAGGGAATCAATTAAGGAAGAATAAAATTATTGCCTTGATGCAATAAATGCCCAGTTGGTGTTGGATAATATGAATTGGTAATGTACCCAATCAGCACAATTACAAGACTCCCTCCAGTTGCATTCAACAGTTTTGAGTAGGAGTCTAGGAGCCAGATGGTGGGAATAATCTAGGGTTGAGAATTGGCAAGAGATGAATGAAAACAGGAAAAGGGAACAAGGAAATGACTGACTATTGGGTTAAGGGTGGAGAGAGTAATGGAAGATTGGAAAGTGAAGGCCAAGAATAGGTGTTGGGGAGACAAAGTTAGCAACTAGGGGAATTAACAAAAGCCTCTTAAAGGAGGTAATAATTGAACTGTACCTAAGGGTGAATTAGAGGTTGTCAAAGGTAGAGGTAAGAAGTGACAGAATTCCAGGCCTAGTGGATAGATATCCTGAGCCAAGGCATGGAAAAGTGAGATTTTTTTACAGGGAACAGCAAGTAGACCAGTTTTTGTGAAACATAAAGAATAACAAGAAGTAATTTGAAATCAGTACAAAGATAAGTTGATAAGCTGGGCTTTAAAGGGCTTAAAATTCTCTGAATAGGACATTGTATCTTATCTTAGAGGTAACAGGGAAACAGTAAATTTACATGGTCAGATGTGCTTTAGGAATATCAATTTGGTAACTATATATAGAAGTTGACTTGGGGAGAAAAATGACTGGATGCAGAGAAAATAATTAGAAGTTACTGCCATGATGATGAGAATCTGAATGGAGATAGTGGTGGTAACACTTGAAAGAAGGGAATGGATGCAAGAGATGTTGTGGAGGTAAAATCGAAGAGATTTGGTAATTGAATGGATATGAGAGGCTGAATGAGAGTAAGAATTAAAGACAGTTCCTGAGTTCTAAACTCAGGGCATTCAGTCCTTATGCATTTTTCTTAGGTATCTTCTATGTGCTGGAATGATGAAATCTTAAAAAGAAATTTAAAATTAAGGAGTTAGTTAAGTTTTTGTGGGGAAGGGATTTAATACTATTTAATAACAATGTCCAGAGGTCTATGAGACAGAAATGTCAGAGATGGACACCAAGAAGCTGGGGGGAGGGTAATTTTCAGGAGAGAAAAGAATGCTATTTATCAAGATTTGAGTATCACCTATATCAATGGCATCAAACTTAAATAATAACAGGGGCTATAAATCCCTTCAGGCTACATAATTTTAGCCTATGTTTTATAGTACTTTTGTTAGTTATATATTTCCCAATTATATTTTAATCTAGTTCTAGGAAAGCAGAAAGCTGGGAAACAATCTTCATAACTAAGAATTCTTGTAAAAGTCTCATTTCTTAAAATAGAGAATTGCATCAAATTTATAAGATTACAAGTCATTCCCTGGTTGATAAATGGTCAAAGAATATAAATAGTTTTCAAATGAAGAAATTAAAACAATTTATAATCATGTCAAAAAATACTCCAAATCATTATTGATTAGAGAAATGCAAATTAAAACAGCAATGAGGTATTACCTCACACCTATCAGGCCAAGATGAGAAAAAGGAAAATGATCAATGTTGGAGAGGTTGTGGGAGGATTGAGACATTGATACATTGCTGGTGGAGGTGTGAATGGATCCAACCATTCTGGAGAACAATATGGAACTACCTCCCAAGAACAATAAAACTGTTCATACCCTTTAACCCAGCAATTCCAATTCTAGGTCCATATACAGAAGAAATTCTGGGAAAAGTCCTACATGTTCCAAAATATTCATAGCAGCTCTTTTTGTACTACAAAGAATTGGAAATTGAGGGGATGCCCATCAATTTGGGAATGTCTAAACAAATTATGGGACATGAATTCTATGAAATATTATTGTTGTATAAGAAACTCTAAAGGGTTGGACTCTAGAGAAGCATGTAATGAGTTACAGGATCTGATGCTGAGTGAAGGGAGAACCAAGAAACAAATTAACAACAACATTGTGAGAGGATCAGCTTTAATGGAAGTAGCTCCTCTCAGCAGTTCAGTAGGACAACCATATTATAGACAATGTTATCCCCATCCAGAGGAAGAAAAACAAAAGAAAACAAAAAAACCCAACCCTTCAGAATCTTATGAACACTTTATAAAGATTGTCTCTTATGTATCTTTACCCCTTAATCCTAGTTCCTTATACCGAAAATGATTAATATGTAAACACATTTATCAAAAATATGTAAGTACAATGCTAACCTGACTGGTTTGCTGCTGAGGGAAGGAGGGTAGGAAACTTAAAAATATGCATGTGTATATGGATGGAAATAAATAAGCAAATAAATAAATAATTTTTTAAAAGTCTGGTTCTGGTCATAGTCAGGTTATGATTCATTTGACCCAAGGGTCACATATTTGACATCTCTGCTCTATATAAATAGTTCTTAATCTGGGGTCTGTTTTCCCCTTGATAGATTTCAGAGTTTTTAAAAAAATTTAAAATTTTTTATAATTATTACAATATATTTTATTTCCTTTGCCTTCTTCTGTATTTTATGCATTTCAAAACAGTATTTGGAGAAATGCTCCATAGGCTCTATTAGATAGCAAAATGAGTCTATGAAGGATCAATGGTATGAAAAATGTTAAGAACCTGTAATCTACAAAGAGATGGTTGCAAATCTGTTGGAAGCTAAGGAGGTCGTGAAGAAAGAAAACAGAGGGAAAAGAAAAATTACTATGACAGAATCCTGTTGTAGATCTGATGCTTAATATAAATGATAAGCCCCTCCCCCAAGAAAAAGATTGAGAAATCAGAAAGATGGTAGAACCAAGTATGTACAGTGTCACCCCAAAAGCCTGAAATCCATAGATTGGAAGGTATTCAAGAGGATGAGATGATCAACAGTGTCAAATAATTCAAAAGGTCAAAGATGAGGAATGAGAAAACACTATTGATTTAATAATTAAGAAATAGCTAATGACCTTAGAGGGAGCAAGTTCAGTCACATGGTAGGAATAAAAGTCAGACTTCACAGGAAATTAGAAGTAAGAAGGAGATTAATAGAGACAGTAGAGACAGTAAGTATAGACAGATTTGTTTTTTCTAGAGGTTCCATGGGAAAGGAAAGAGATATAAGATGCTATATTGAGGGGACTGTAGAGGCAAGTGACCATCTTTCAAGGATGAGTTATATCTGATCATGTTTGTAGGAAGAGATGAGCATTGATTCTCAGAGGAGACAGAAGGGAATGGAATAAACACTTCCTTTGAGACTGAAATAATCAATATAGCCAGGGGTGATGTTGAGGTATAGAATTGTAGAAAAGAGAGAGTTCACAATGGATGTTTATCCAGCTTCTTCTTGAACACATCCATTGTTGGGAAATTCATATCACATTTTTAGACAGTACAAATTGTTAGAAAGTCTATTCTTATATTTTTCTGCCTCTGTAGAGCTACTATTTTGCCCTCTCTGACCAATAAATCTAATATCTTTTCTATATGAAATAATTCAAATATTGGAAAACAGTGATAATTTCCTCCAAACTTTTCTTTCCAAAGTATGCTGTTTCCCAGTTCTTTCAATTATTGTTTATATGTCAAAGGTTCTAATCCTCCCACTATTCTAGTTATACTCCTCTGAGCTCACTCTAAGCTGACAAAGTCCTTCCTAAAATGTTCAATCCAAAAATTAGAATAATACTCAAGAACATTGAATTTCATTATCTCTTACAATTAATTTAACCAATATCTAAATGTACAAAGCTATATATTCCTTCTGTTTTAGCACTTGGAAAGGTGTTAGCCAGTCTAGGGGAATATTGCAATCTCAGATTAGATTATTTGTCAAAGAAAATTTGCTGGTGAGCTATAATTTCCTAGTTTTTCTTCAGGGTCCTTCATATAGTCCCTGACTCACTTACCCCTCCCCTAAAAGTGGGAGCCTGCATTGGATGGGGTCTGGTTTTGTTAGAATTTGTCACTGATGATCCTTGTACCATCTGCAGCCTAGGCAACCTGACAGATGGCTCACCCAGAAAGATCAGCTCTGCCCTCAATGTCAGTATCCCCATCATCATCATGATAAGATGTCAGAAGAAAGGGGCATATCTGAGAATAGGGGAAGGAGGGAGACCAAAGTGGGTGAGCCATCAAGTGATTTCTCCTCTTCATGTTACACAGCTGTAACCAGGAGAAAAGAGCAGATGGGGATATCACTATAAGAGAGTAAACAGAATATGCTCTTAAATTAGGCCTTTAATGTGGTAAATGGGTCCAAAGTTTCTAGGTACATAGGTGTGTTCCTTATCAACCCCATCCAAAATCCTCATTGCAGGTCAACAGATGGCTGGAGACATTTCATTACTATCTCCTTGGCCCAATTAGAATAACTGATATTTCTAATTATGCCTTGCAACCTGAAGATCTCAAAAAAAAATTCCATAAATAAGATGACTTTACAATAGTTTGTTAGTATTTCATGACCATGCAAATTTGCATGCATTTACACCAATTAGAACACTAAATTGGGAGAAGGATAGGGTCATTAAATTAGAACTCAAAGAGATCTTTGAGGTCATGAAATACAAAGTATTCATTTTACAGTTCAAGCAACTAAGACTGAGAGAAATCAAATGTCATGCCTAGAGGCAGCTAGGTGGCCCAGTGGATAGAGCACCGGCCCTGGAGTCAGAAGTACCTGAGTTCAAATCTGACCTCAGACGCTTAATAATTACCTAGCTGTGTGGCCTTGGGCAAGCCACTTAATTCCATTTGCCCTGCAAAAAAACCTAAAAAAATTTCAAGCCTCCATAATGTAGAGCTAAATTTTGAAACTAGGACCTCTGACTTCTAAGTAGTCCTCTTTCTACTGTACTATAATTTCATGCCTGCTTACATAAGGAATCTCATTGTATAGCTTAGTCAGAAAGAGGGCTACTCTGGTAACTGGAATAATTGTTTAACTGAGAATTTTCATGTGTACCCTAAACAGACTACTAAATTCTCAAAATCAAATAACATACACAATACTACAATGAAATCAAAGTGGTTCAAGAATTATTCATGATAAAGTTCAATTTTCTCTCTTATATAGCTTTTCAGATTGGCTAGTTATTCAACTAGCAACAAATAGAAGTCCTATAAAAGGATAGGGCATAATTTTAGACAAAAGCAGAACCTTGAGTCCTTGCTTCCTTTACTGATAAAACCCAGTTATATCATGGTTACCTAGGGTTCCAAGTATTCTAAATATTGTGCTGGTTCCCCAGATTCAATTGCAATCATCTCAAAAGGTAGGCATGCCATTCAAAAACAACATAGCAGCAAGGAAGTAGGAAGTAATAATAAGAATGAACTAGGAATCAGGAAACCTAAGGTCTAAATTTCAGCACTATCATTAACTAGTCCTATGACTTGTGACAAAGTGTGACCTTTGTATCTACATATGTATAAAGTGTTTTGCAAACCTAAAAGTAATATAACATGCTTTAGACCTCCCTCTCAGACTCTCAGACTTTCTCAATCTGAAGCATCCCCCCACCATTTTGGTACCATTCTCCCACCACTCCTGAAGTTTCGATTTGGGGGGAAGGCCCAAACAGCCCATCCTCTTTTTCTTTTTTCTTTTCTATGCTTAGTTCAGAATATGAAGTCTATTAAGTACTTATTAAATGCTTATTTCTTGCTTTCCTGGCTGACTCACCCATCTCATAAAGTTGTTGTAAGGATCAATTAAGGACAAATAATATTCTGGGAAAAAATGAAGAACAATACCTATGAAGGAGTAGTTAAGAAAAAAAGAGAAAGAATGTGGAGAAAGGGCTGGGACTCAAATCTCTGTAACTTACTGTTTTGCTATACCATAAGAGGGGGAGAGGATAGTTGGAAGAGATTACAACCAATACCCCTTCTAGCAATAAAGGATATGATTCTAGACTTGCTTTTTATGGTGGGGGGGGGCAAGGCAGTAGGGTTAAGTGACTTGCCCAAGGTCACACAGGTAATAATTAAATGTCTGAGGTCAAATTTAAACTCAGGTCCTACTGACTCCAGGACCGGTGCTCTATCCACTGTGCTACCTAGCTGCCCCTATGACTCTAAATTAAAGCTATCATAACCACTTCTCTTATTGAATCATTGTATATGTTTACATCAAAGTTACTGATTGTTGTGTCTTCATTTGTAAATCCTGAACATCAGAAGTGGGTCAGGCAAAGTTAACTATTCTGAGCATATCCTAACATGACCCATGTTAATATTGAGAAGCATCATGAAGGTAGATGTGGGGCAGGAGACAGAAGCTGACATGTGCCCCCATTAGATCAAATTGTAAGTGAATTTTGTCTTTAGTGTTGTCCCCTTCCCCTCTCTTGTAGCTGTGCCCTAACTTCTAGGGTCAGAGTGATCTCACACAGTGATTTCTGGCTAGAAGTCTCCTACTTGCAGCATACACTTGAAGTTTTAACAATTTTTCAGAATGAAATTCTCCAAATAAACACAATTCTCACCTCCCCCCAAACTGATCCAATTCTTTTTAAAAGCAACTTAGAATTCTACTAAGAAAGTAACTTTAATATCTATAACATATGATCCAGGCCCTTCACTGATGTGCCTACATCCCAAATTGGTCAAAATCACAGAGGTCTTACAGATATCGAAATTTTCACACCAGGGCTTTTTATAGTAGTAAATAATTGGAAAAAAAAGGAAAATTCCAGTTATTGGTGAAAAGTTAAATAAATTATGGTCCATAGTTATATAATTTAATATTAATTATCCATGAAAATGAATGAACATGAAGTGTTCAGAAAAACATGGGAAGATTAACATGCATTAAGTAAAGTGAGCAGAACCATGAAAAACAATATAATAGAATGAGTACAAAAATGTAAATGACTAAAACAAACAAAAGGATACCTGAATGCTCTGTAATAACAAAGACCAAGCTTGAATCACAGACATCAAGATAAGTCAACAGGTGTTTGTTCATGGGAAATACCCAATAGAAAGAAAACATATTTCCATTCCTTCTTTTGAGAAAGGGTACGAGTATGAAATGTCACATAAATTGTTATTTCATGTAAATATATTGGATTTTTTCTTGAATTTCATTTTAATTTTTTGTTACAAGGGATGTCTTTCTGGATAAATTAGAAGGAGCATATTTGGAAATGAGAGTAATATAAAAACAAAATGTATACATATGTTTGCATCTATATATGTATGTATATATGTATATTTATGTATATACATATTTAATTTTAAATTCCTGCTTCTATTCTCTGGGAACCTTGTTGCCATACAGATAAACCAATTAATGTGAAAATATGAATGACACATAAGAGATTAATATGGTATCTTCATATGAGTGCTTACCCTTTTGAAGGAAAAAAAATAAGGAAAAAGTAATGCCTTAGCCCAAGGTAATAAATCTCTAATGAGAGAATTTCAGACACTGGCAGGTAAATAAAAGAAATGTTTTGGATGCTGTGTGGGAGAGGGGAAGGAAAAAGATTCCTAGAATTTCTCTAATCACATCAGGTAGACAACCCCCTCTTCCTATTATGCTGAAAGGAAACACTACCTTGCCTATCATCATCCCCTAAAAAGCTATGCTATTCTTCTTTCCTTCTCCATACCCTCCACTCTCAACCAAACCCCAGGTCTACATTTGAGACTCAAAGGCAAGAATCTCCAGCAACTTGTAAGTCAGCCTTATCAAAAGAAAGATATTGAAAAGAATCTTGGCCCACCTCCTCTGGCTATTAGAAAAAAATAATAGTTGAGAGATCAAAAGAACAGCTGCTTCTTCAAAAGAAACACATGTGCACAGAGACATACAAACACCAAACCATGACCTGCTCCTTTCAATCTTAAAATGTAGAAACAAATGCTTGTAGGCATGCAGGAAAAATAATGTTAGGGTACTAGCTTAAAAAACAGAATATGCTTGGCAACTATTCTAGTCATAGTATGGAGGGCAAGAGGTATCACAGGAAATTTGAGTTCATAGGATTTGTGAACATAGGATTGAATCTTTGATCTCAAATCCAGCTTGGAAATAAATGCAGCACTCTGTGGAACATAAAAGCACTTTAAGAGAGAGTTAATAGAAGTGCAGTGTAGAAGGTTCTTCTCTAATTAGATAGTTAATCGGTTTTTTTTGAACCTAGACAACCTAGTCAACAACACTTATTAGCCCTGAGTTGCTGGACAATTCACTTAACCTCTCTGGGTCTCTCTTCTCATCCACCAAATGAGAAGGGTTGTGCTAGGTGACTCTTAAAGATCCTTCAATGATTATATTGAAAAAAATTCTTTGCTAAATTCCAAACAAAACTCTCATCCTAATTTTCCTTTCTTCCTATAATCTGGTCCAGGAAGAGAGACAACCATTTTCTCTGCAGTTTTGGGATCATGAAGTACTCATCATGATGAAGAAAGTGGGCTATTGGCAAAACCCAAATTGAATCATACACTAGCTTCCAATAAACATCCAGGCAGATCAAGGATGATGATCTGTAAGGAAAGTCATTAAAACTTACAGCTAGATCTGGACCTATTAGTTAGGGATTCTTGCCCTAAGCAAACTAGAGGGGCTAATTTACTAAGGAACATTGCTCAATTCATGGATTCTATCCTGGACCTTTGAAATCTCTCATTTGCCCCTGCTCTCTTCAGATTCAAAATGTAATGCTCAAATGACAACAGTGACCTTTATTAAAGTATCAGAGGAGTAGTCCCCTGCTTTTGTGAACAATGTCCATATTAAACTTAACTGACATAAATTGAGAGGTTAATAAGGGAATTCTAATTGAAAGAGCTAATTCACAGCAACATTAGTTCCCCAAGTGCTGAACAACCCCTGAAGGCAGATAAGCTCCACTGCCTCATGAGCTCATTTCAAATCTCCTCTTCTTTAGTGGAAGTAAGATCAGCCAACATTTAAGTACTTTCAACCAGGTGTGACATAAACAAATGTTAGATATCATTGATCAGTGCAATAATGAGAAGACGAATTTACATAGTGATCTGGAATCTGTAACAGCCCATACATCAATTTTCTCATTTGAACTTCATAACTCTTCAACTGATATTATTGTCATTTTCCAAACCAAAAGACGTCAGAAAAGTGATAGGCCAAAGGGGGCAAAGTTAATAAGAATAACAATTTGGAGTTGAATGTTGTAAGTTTTGTGCCTCCAAATACAATATTCTTTCCATTATATAAGACTAGCAAAACACTATGGTGGCAATCTGTTATTTTGAATCCTGTTAGTTCTTCTCTGAAATCTTTCAGATTTGCTCTATACACTGTACTGTAGTCATATGATCTAGGCTTTCATTACGTCATTCCTAAAGTATTGCCACTTTCTCCAAAGTGCTATCTCAGCCTTAATTCATCTTTTCCCAAACAAATTAGATTAATTATTAGTTTTTATTAACTAGTTATTTTATTTATTTACTTATTAATTAAATTAACAGATTAAATTAAATAATTAATTATTAAATAAACTGCCCCTCTTCCTTCAAGATACTTTTATTCTACTGATCCCCCTTCCCTACTGTTTGACATTCAATGATGAAAAGATTTATAACTGAGGACCTTAGAAGTTACAAGTGAGAAAATTCCCTATTACCTAATGTAGCAATTTCAAATTCTTCTATTTATTAGGGTCTTCTACTCTAGTCAGATCTATCTCATTATATTTAGATTTTAGAGTAATAAACATTTAGTAAGCCCCTATTATATATCAGGTATTAGACTGAATACTTAACAAATATTATCTCATTTGATCCTCATGACAACTCTGCAAGGTAGTTATTATATCCCCATTTTACAGATGAGAAAACTAAGGCAAACAGTGACTTAAGCAGGATCACAAAGCTAGTAAGTGTCTGAGGGAAGTTTTGAACTCAAACTTTCCTGACTCCAGGCCCAGGATTATTTTTACTGCTCCACCTAACTCCTTCATTACTGTCCCCAAGTCATGCTCCTTCCCATTTCCATTCACTTGTTTCTATTTTGATTTCTGTCTTAAATACCTTTAATTCTCTTCCCCATAAACTAATTTTTAAGGGTCAACTCAAGTCTCATCTCTTCCATGAAAGCTTTCTTGACTTCTCTCTCATTTTTTCAAATTATTACATAATAAAATTAATTCAATAACATTTATTTTGTACTTTATATTCTCAGAAATACTTTATTTCTAACAATGCTGTGAAGTATTACAAATATCAATCCTATTTTACAGCTGAGGAAACTGAGGTTCAAAAAGGTTCAATGTCTTTATTAAAGTCACATAACTAAAAAGTGTCAGGGAAGGGATTTAAACTTACCTAAGTCTTATATAACTGGGGGTACTAATAAGCAGCAGCAAAATTAAATGAGGCCATAGGTGCAAATTGAAGGTGCATATTCTAAGACCTAGGTGCCTTATTCATGTCCAAAGACAAAAATTTCAAGAAAATACCTAGTTAAACCAGCAACAAACCTATATATTTTATAAATCAATTAAATTAAGAGGAAAAAATACAAACAAAAAGCCATTTGGGGTAGTGATCAAAGCACTGGAGAAAAGGGGACAGAAGACTGGGGATCTGACACAAACTAGAAATATGACCTTCAGCAGATCCTCTTTGATCCAAAGGGAGGGTTGAGCTAGGGCGTTCTTATACTATTTATGAATTATGAAAACCCAGAGGTTACTGGTCAGAGGGAGCATGAACCTTGGAATGGACAACACCACGGAATAGCAATGTCTGAAGTGGAAGCCGAAGAGAAGATTGCCAACTAAAGAGCTCAACAGGAGCAAGGCAATAATATAAAGAGGAAATTAAGTCAAAACCAAGGATAGTAAGCAAAAAGAGGACTCATAAATTCAGGTTAGATACCTGGTGAGTAATATAGTGTTAGATTAGACTGGGAAAATTCCAATCTGTCATACTTAACAAGTATGTAAGTTTAAGCAAGAAATGCATACAGCCTGAACCCAGCCTCCAGCTTCTCTTGAATTCACTAGAGCTGGAGAAAAGTCACCCTTATTAATTTCCATAGCAACTGTACCTGGTGGCAAATACAATCCAGCTTTTACAGAATAAAAATCCTAGTGTATTCTACATTAAGGGAAAGTCATGATAGGAAGCCTCAAAAAACAGCACTTACGAATATATGAAAAGTTTACAGCAAAAATCTTTTTTTGATAATTCCAAGATTAACTGTCAGTTTAAGAGTCATCAAGTAATCATTATTTTTCAAATGCCACTATGTATAGAGCTGGCCCACTATGTTTAGGGCTAATTGATTGAAAAATAGATTGAGAAAGATTATTTAAGAATTTATGAACCACTTGAAACCCACGATCAAAAATAAGAGTTAGACATATTTCAAGAAATTATAAAAGAAAACTGCCTAGAAGCAGAGGACAAAAATAGAGATTGAAATAATTTACCAATTACATCTTGAGAGAAAATTCAATTCCCAGAAATATTATAGTAAAATTCCAAAGTTTCTAGGCAAAGGAGAAAACATAGCAAGCAGTCAGAAAGACACAATTTAGGATCATATAGGGCTTATCATCTACCACTACAAAGAAGTAGAAGGTTTAAAATATAATATTCTGGTAGAAAAAGGAACTAAGATTATAACCAAGAATAACCAATATTGCAACACTGAGTACAATCTTTCAGAGAAATGGTCATATAATGAAATAGAAAATTTTGAAGAATTCCTAATTAAATGATCAGAACTGAATGGAAAATATGACATTCAAACAGAAGACTTGAAAGAAGCATAAAAAGTAAACATGAAAAATAAATCATTAAGCACTTAATAGATTAAACTATTATATTCCTATATGGGAAGCCTATACATGTAATTCATAAGAATTGCATTATTATTATTATTATTGTTGTTGTTGTTATTGGGGGAGATAGGAGATTACATACACAAAGAACATGGATATGAAACTATTATATTGGGATGAGCTCAAAAAACAATGAAAGGTAAGCTAAGAGAAGGAAGAAAAGAGGAAGAATGTGGAAAAATTATCTTACAGAATAGAAGATACAAGCAAGAGTTTTTAAGACAGAGGGGAAAATGGAGCCACAGACATAAACGTTACTCTCATGAAAACTAGTTCTAAAAAGGAACAACATGTAAATATACAGAGAAATTATCTTTAGCCTACAGGGAAAATGGAGAGATATGGGCAAAAAATATTAGGGGGGGGGAACATAAGAGGGAGAGCAAATTACAGGAATTTGTGATCAAATGCTAAAAAGAAAGATTTTTGAGGTAGGGACAGAGGATAAGAGATAAAAATAAGATGGAGGGAAATACACAGCAATAAGTATTATGAATATAAATGAAATGAGCATACTCATAAAATGGAAGTAAATAATGGATAGAATTAAAAGTCAGAATCCAAAAATATGCTATTTACAAGAGACACACCTGAAATATAAAGACATACACAGAGGTAAGATAAAGGGTTAGAGTAGAATCTATTATGCTTCAGCTAAAGTAAAAAAAAAAAAGTGAGCAATCATGACTTTAGCCAAAGCCAAAGCAAAAATATTCCTAATTGGCAGAGATAGCCAGAGAATAATAAAAATTTTACTGAAAGATATCATAGAGAATATAATATTTTCAAAAATAAACATATGTAGACAAAGTTGCCTAGTTTCTAAATTTCTGACTGAAAAGCTTAAATGAATTGCAGGAGAAAATAGCACATAAAACTATAGGAAGAGACTTTGTAGGGGGTTTTTTATTTGAATGTCTAGAAAATTTGTGGTATACTGGATAAATGTAGGGAGATCTGTATGAGGTGTGGGTATCAGAAAAAAGACAATGAGTTCTTTTAATGACTCCAAGCTTCAGCCTGCCTGAAACAAGCTTCTTCCTGCCTTCTTAATACCAACATTTTCCCAGTGATTCTTCTTGTCTATGAGTCATGGAATGCCACAGCCTCCAGAGAAGTGGCATTAAAGGTTATTCAAAGAGCAACAAATATGTATGAGGGGAGTGTGAGCAACCTAAATACATTATAAATGTGGAAACAGACAGGAAAATTGGCATACACAATATTATTGGAGAGCTACTGGACCAAGAGAAAAATGTATCAGCCTTATAGCAAGATTCCTCCATTGGTTCACATGACATCAAGAGATTAAAAAATGATCCTCAGACTGTTTGGTGAGACCCCTATGGCAGATTTATGAGAGGATTTATACTAGATAACATAAAATAAGCAAGCATAAATGGGTTGTGAATCACATCTTGAAGGGAATATCCATATGAATAATAGATATTATGGGTCCATTATAGTTCTGTTGTGGTAAAGTGGCTATGTGTCAATGTTGTCAAAAACTAGAATCCTCTCAATAGTTGGAAGGAACCTGAGAAATCACAGAGATTTGAAATGGATTAATCGAACCCTTCCCAATAGTGTCTTTCAAATAGTCCTATAAACTCTAATATTCCTCTAGTATGGGGGAAACTTACCATATGCTTAGGATAGCACCTCCCTTCCACAGTTGTTATGAAAATTAAATGAAACAATAATTGTAAAATACTTAGTATGTTGCTTTGAACATAGTAAGTGCTATAGGAATATTAGCTATGATGATGATGATGATGACAATTTTTCTTAATTATTATTTAGCTTCTATGGTTAGGAAGTTAGGAATTTACTTTTATTTAAGATGAAATCAATTTTCCTGCAAGATTCACCTGATGTCCCTCAAATCAAATTTCTTCTTCTTCTTCTTCTTCTTCTACCATCCTGTAATACCATAAGCTGGCTCACCCAAAAGACAATTACATCCATCCCTGGCAATCCTCTCTAGCTCTGTATGTACTTAACCTCAATGCTCAATAGACTATCAAAAAAAGAAGTAGGTATGCTTCTTATTCCTCACTGTTACTTCCCAGACCCTTTCCTTGATGCCATCACTAAGTAACTTCTCATCTTTTGAAGATAACACCATCCAGATTCTGCTCTCTACTTGCCCCCAAGGCGATTCTCTCTTTTTCCAAAGCATTCAGATTCTGGCTCATTGGTTTCTTCTCCATCCCA
Organism: Macrotis lagotis; assembly: GCF_037893015.1. NCBI lineage: Eukaryota > Metazoa > Chordata > Mammalia > Peramelemorphia > Peramelidae > Macrotis > Macrotis lagotis. Next base: position 580,385,238 of record NC_133666.1, read on the forward strand.
AAACCTGATCTTATCATCAACCTTCACTCTACTTCATTTGTTCCAAATAAGCATCATATTCTTGCCAATCACTTCTCACCATCACTTGCCAATGTTCTACCACTATGCTGAAATTTCTATAATCATAATCCCCTATCTTTCCATCTCACCCTGAGCCTCATTCCTCCCTATTAAATCTGTTTCTGCCATTATTTCAACTTCCTGCCATTCCATCCATCTCTCACTACTGTCCAACCTATGACTTGTGCTCTGGTTTCATTTTACTCCCTTCAAAATCTTGACCCTATGATTAATCAATTCTCTTTATGCAATGTTCTTGAAATTTTTTACCCCTTGTCCAAAGAGGACAAGAAACCCTAACTATGTTTTGCTCCCATCGTCCATCTTTGGTCTTCCTCAGTCACAACTAACACTGAAAAAAGTCACATAATTATATTAATTGAGCTACCTTCAAATTTGTTACTTAATCTTAATTCTAGCACATCAGGAAAAATATTTTCTTATATTCCTGATTCTGATCCTAAGTTTGTTCTAAATCTTCTTATCTCTCCACAATTCATCTAAACTATTCCCTTTTCCTACCCTCTCTTAAGTGAAATTTACCTTATCTATTACTGGGTGGGAAAAAACCTTAACATTTATATAGCTAATTCTTAAGATTTGTTTTGCATATATTATTTCATTTGTTCCTCAAAACATTGATATAGGTACTCTTATTATCCCCATTTTCCAGGTAAGAAAATGAAGTCAAATCAGCCTTAAGAAATGTATTATCCCTTCCACATTTCAATTCTTCTTCTTCCTAATTTTTAATCTCTCTACATGTCCACTGTCTTTCTCCTTGTTGCCCTAAAATATTACAAGACCTCCCTCATCTTTAAGAAGCCTTTACTTAATCCTCCTGTCTCCTAAAATTATGGTTCAATCTCTCCTCCATTTTGGAGTCAAACTCCTTGTGAGAAAAATTGCATATACTTAACTTACTCCATTTTCTCCTCTTCTACTCATTTTTGAACCCTTTGAATTCTGGCTTCCTTCCTCCATCATTAACTAAGACCTCTCTCTAACATTACTGAAAATCTCTTTATTGCAAAATTTTACAATGACTTTTTTCTCAATATTCATTTAAAATCCCTATGCAACATTTGATATTGTAAGATCAACCTTTTCCTCTAAACCACCTTCTAACCCTGAAGGTCTGCTCTCCTGATTGGTGATTTCTTTGCCAAGGAGTTGTTTAAGGATAGATCCTGGACATTCCCAGACTTCACCCTCAATTCAACTCATTCTCAACATTCTCCAATTTATTTGAGGGCAGAGATTGAATTGTTTGCTTTTCTGATATTCTCATTGCTAAACACAATTCTCCTTTTTCTAGATATGTTGTAACATTGCCCACTCCTAGTTCTCCCACTACTTGTCTGAGCAATGTTTTTCAAGTTCCTTTGCTGGATCTTCATACATATCCAACTTTCTATTTTTATAATTATACCATGATACTTTCCTGGAACCTCTTCTCCCCACCCCCTCCCTCTCTCATGTAGTTATTGGTATTCTTGTCAGTAAGTTCCATGGGTTCAGAGACCATTTTTATGCATCTGATGCTCAAATTTTACATACAACTTATGTCTGACTCTTCATGACCCCATTTGGAAACTTCTTGGCAAATACACCAGAATAGTTTGCCATTTCCTTCTCTAGCTCATTTAACAGATCAGGAAACTAAGGCAGAGAGAAGTAAAATGACCAACATGGGATAAAGGAGCTAATAAGTGTCTGAAGCTGCATTCATGAAGATGACTGTTTCTGATTCTAATCCCACTGATCTATTCTTTGCACCAACTAATAAGTTCCATTTCTGACTAGAAGTCTCCAGTCACCTCTCATCCTTAACACGTTCAAAGAAGTAGGTACTTTCCCATTCCCTATCTCCAAACCTGTCACAGCTTTTCCAGTAGCACCAGTTCAGAACTAAGAAATCCTCCTTGATTGCTTCCTCTCATTTCCTGCCCCCCACAACCCCAATTGTGGTCAAATGTAGTGGATTATGTTTCTTTAATGCCTCTTGAATCCACCCCCTTCTGTTCATTTACATCGTAACTTCCCTAATTCCAGTCTTCATCATCTTTTACCCAGACTCCAATCTAAATCATCTCCTACACATTTGCCAAATTGACATCTCTAAAGCAAAAGTCAAATAATGACACTATACCTTGCTTAAGAAATTTCAGAATCTCCCTTTTGCTTCTAGAATTAGATAAAAAAATCCCTCTGGCAGTACAAACCAATAAATAATAATGACAATAATTAGCATTTATACAACTCTTAAAGGTTTGCAAACACTTTACATATGTTTACCCATTAGATCTTCACAATAACCCTGAGAGATAGGTACTGTTATTAACTCCATTTTACAGAAAAGACACTTGCCTAGGGTGCCCCAACTAGTGAGTGTCTGAGGCAAGATTCAAATTCAGTCTTTCTTACTCTAAGGCCAATATTCTCTTCACTGTTCCACTTAGCGGCTTCAAACTCATTCCAAGTAATCCCTAAAAAATAATCACGTATTATTCCCACTCCAGCACAATGTGCTAGCCTAACTGGCCCACTTGCTATAAGATAGTCCATCAACACAGGCTGTCATCATGCTACATTCTATAAGAGGCCCTTCATAATTCTTCCATTTATTAATTCCTCAGCCCTGCTCCCAAAATTATTTTTATTTTGAATTTATATATGTGTGTCACCTACTCTACCTCTACACCAGTAGAGTATATGCTTCTTAAGGAGAGAGACTCTTTTGTGTTTTATCTTTCTGCCCCAAATTCTCAACGGAGGGCTAGGCACAAAGTTAGAGTTTCCTAAATTCTTTTTAAAATTTCATTTCTCCAATTTCTATCTTCCAAAGCCAAGCAGAACAAAATGGATTATTCGGATGGTAATATTTCAATTATCATGTCTCATTCTCACCCAAGTCTTTTCCCCATTGCCTACATTAAATATCCCTATATCTTTCCACTGATGCTTGGGATTGGCACATTTTACAAAAGGCATTGACAAATATCCAGAGAAATATGACAATGATGCCAAGTAAACTATACACTCTCCAGGTTGTTAGTGTCCCTTCTAAAATATGACAGACATAATGAGATATAATCTATTAGATATGGGTGCAATGGTACCATTGCCTCTTTTTTTCTCTGAACACGTCATATTTCTAATAAGGAAGCTCAAAGCAGCATTAATTAGTTCATTTGGCTGCCACATCATGTTGTCAACTCATGCCAAGCTTGATTGACATCCTTTGAAGGGTTCATGATTTCCATGGTATGGGGTCTCCCCCCCCCCCAACACAGATCACTCTTCTCTCCCTGACTTAGTGAGTAGGTAGCTCTTTTTGAATTGCTATGGTCTAAAGGAAAGCCATTTTTCTGGCAAAAAGCCATAGATGTAACTTAGTTAGAAAGGTCCTTAGTTAGACACAATCTGTCACCATGCATTACTCACGGCCTTTCCCAGCTTGGTAGGCCCTACAAAGGTCTTTGCAAAGCAAAAGTTCTTTCTGCCTTTCCCACTTTAGCAGGTGATTGACTCACAGGATCTGACTCATATTGAACTTTTTCATTCAATATATTTGCTATCCCGACCAGCATGATTGCTCCACAAGTTTGTTAAAGAACGGATATAAAGTTTGATTACTTTTCACTTATTTTGAATTTATGCATCTTTAACCTTGCTGTTTTCCTATAGGATATGTAAAACTCCTAAGGGCAGGGTATATTTCTAATTTATCTTGGTATCCTTAGGGCCTCCCACAGAGCATGGTCCAAAGCAAGAGCTATTAAAACTTTTGAACTGTACCAAGACTTTGGATACAGTTTGTACATAAATTTTTTAAAAATCTGATTAATTCAAAGTTTGCCAAAACACAGATATACAGCATTCTAGTAGAGATGTCAATCAGCTCTGAGAATCTATGTTGAAATTTATGACATTAATCACAAAGGATGTGAGTTAAGATGATGTATATCCATCACCTGACCAAAACAAAAAGAAAGAAGGAAAGAAGGAAGGAAGGAAGGAAGGAAGGAAGGAAGGAAGGAAGGAAGGAAGGAAGGAAGGAAGGAAGGAAAGGAAGGAAGGAAGGAAGGAAGGAAGGAAGGAAGGAAGGAAGGAAGGAAGGAAGAGAAAGAAAGAAAGAAAAGAAAAGAAAAGAAAAAGAAAAGAAAAGAAAAGAAAAGAAAAGAAGAGAAAGAAAGAAAGAAAGAAAGAAAGAAAGAAAGAAAGAAAGAAAGAAAGAAAGAAAGAAAAAGAAAAGAAAAGAAAAGAAAAAAACAAATCACACATCCTGCTGCCTTGGGACAACAACTTAATGTTCATATTCAAAGTCCAACAGAATATATTAACAAAAAACTAGAGTTTTAGAAGTAATCTAAAGCAATTCTTAATTTTAAAAGAAAAAAATTGAAATTAGGAAACATTTATTCTCCCATGGCCACAAACCTAATAAGTATAATATGACTCCAGAACTTGCACTCAATTCACTAAGCATATTGCCTCTCCAAGATAAAACAGAAACTTCCAAAACTTTTACAGCAAATGTACTCTAGCTAAGGATTTCTGAACAGAGTACTCACTGCTGATATTAGATGGCAGAAAGAGATGAACTCGGTGATGCCAAATTTATTCTCCAAGGGCTAGAAAAAAAGTCCCAATAGAGTGATTTCCTTTACCACCAATAAAATTTCAAATATGGAAAAACTGAGTTATATTCAGATTCCTCAGAAAACAGTCTTATGACCTTTAGAAGTATGTATCAATATCTTACAGGAATAGGAGGCCCAAGTGTTCACTGATTTCCAAGTTAGTCCTTGCTCTCTTGATTATCCTCAATCTCATCCTAAATGTCCCATATATATGTAATTACAAATGACATTTATATAGTACTTGAAATTTTGTGAAGCAACATAAATATATATTATGTATGCATGCATTCATGTATATATATATATATGTATATATGTATCAATATCTCTATGCATCTATATAGGTGTGAACATGTATATGTTGTTGTCCTTTGTCCTTGATGACGAAAATGATATCTACATTAGAAACTACATTAGAAACAAGCTACAGTCTATCCAACTGTGACTGATCAGACCAATTAGAATGCTCTAGCACAGGTTGGGCACAAATAGTCCAAGTGAACATTTAGATGGATTTTCTAAATTTTCACATCTCTCATTTCTTTTGTTATTTTTATTCTGCTTGATCATAGAAGATAGTATCTTCTTTGTTGTGGGTACATCATACTGGGCTGTCCTGCGCCAGTATCTCTCAGGTCATATAATCAATTCAAAATTTCTTCAGAGACCTTGAAAGTGTCTTTGTATTGCTTCTTCTGACTTCTGTGTGACTGCTTGCCTAGTGTGAGCTCTCCATAATATAGACATATGTATATACACACATATATGTATTATATATATATATATATATATACACACACACACAGTGTAGGAATATATAGATACATGTGCATAAGTATATGATATATATAATACATATATAGGCATATATATTTTCCTTATTTATTTATGAATTCTGACTGACCTTACAGTTATTTTCTTCACATTATGGATACCAATAAGCATTTATTGAACATTGAATATGTACCAGACACAAAGATACACACACACACATGCACGCACACACACACACACACACACACACACACACACAGTAACAACAACAATAAAATTAAAAATTAAAAAAAACAAGAGAGTTCTGTGCCCTTGAGGAGCTTACTTACTTAAATGTAATTTGGAACACAAATAAGAAGGCTGAGTGGCAAGATGCTATGCAACATTTTTAGGGTCATATAATCTGTAAACTTGGCAACTAGGTATTGCCTGACTTCAAGTGTAGTGATCTTCCTAATATACCACTTTTACTGGAAAAATCTCTCTAAAGACCTGCATCTCTCCCCACCTCCCCATCAACCCCACTTACTCTCTGATATGCTAGCATATTTTTCACTCTCCTGCTTTATTTCATTTCTCTGCTTGAATTTATGATTTTTATTGACGTATCCTATCTTTCCTTTTATAGCATAAACTCATTGAGAAAGACTAAGTATGTTCCATAAGAAGCCTTTCAAGTCATAGTTGAATGTTGAGCAAATGTACCCTATATGTGTTGAGCATATTCTTGTCAAATGACTGAAGATAAAGACATCCTCTACTATTTTAAAAGAACAGCGGAATAATACTAGGGGAGGAAAGGGATATTACCACCGCCCCACCCCTTTCATCCCTCATCTCACAACTGAAGAGTCCTCTTTTGACCCTTCTCCAATAACAGATCTTTAAAGAAGGAGAGGCTCCCTTCAAACCACTGTTCTGCTTGCACTGGCTTTCACTTGTTGAAGTGGGTTGTACTGGAAATCATCCTGCACCCACACTTTAGAAAAATCAGCCTAAATATAGCCAGGTTTCCTTTCATCTGCAGGCTGCAAAGGCTAAGGAGGGTGTCACTACTGCATTATACACCAGAAAATGGCGAGGAAGCAAGTGTGGATAACAATTAGGCTGTAGCCTTGGCACCTGTAGTTTTACAAAGGCAGCATCCAGATAGAAGTGTGGCCTTAGGCAGCACCCAAGTAGAATTAATGGGAGGTTTCACAGGTCATTTTCAGAGCTCATCTCCAAGAGAGCCAGGAAGATTTTATTTTTTAATTTAAGAAAGTTTTAATCAGAAGGTCAAGGAGAAAGCATGCCTTTCCTCTCTAAGTAGAAATGAATGGATAATTCTTCGTGTAATTTAAAATTTTACATTCTCACTTTTTGTTTATTTTTTAAATTTATGGAATAAAACAAGCAATTCCATAGCACAGTATAAAAAGCAATTGTACATGGAACTGCAAATCTACTTGCACAACTTGCTATTCCTTTCAAATATACAACAAAATTATCATGTAAAATTTTAACTAATCTTTTGGGATATCTTTGCTCCAAAATAAAGAAGTAAACCAAATTAAAATGAATATATAGTTCTCTTCTGCTAAATCTAATTCCCCAAATGATTGCCCTTTTATAAGAGTAGGGCCCTTTCTCTAAATTTTGTGTTCTCATCAATCAATGGCTTCCTTTTGCATTAGGAAGCAAAAGAATGTTTTGTGCCAAGATTTTAAGAATTGTCTAACTTACCAACATGGAATTTAGAGATTCATTCAATTCCCTCCTTTCTCTGACCTATGAATTTCTCCAGAGTTCTTTATATTAAACTTCTAAAGAATATATCAAATGATTAATTTAACAAATATGTATTATGCATCTATTAGGTGCTTACTAGAGCCCTGGTAAGATGCTAAAGAAGACACAAAGTTAAGAGTTATTTAAGACTTAGCTTCAGTCATCTTTCATGGAGCTTATTTACAATTTTGTGGGAGGGTAAGATACAAACACAGATAACTAAATTACACAAATACTACAAAATAAGAACATTAGAGAAGTATAAAAACAAAGTACAACATCAATTTGGGTGGGAGTAGAAATCAGAGAAGGCCTTTGAATTGGGCTTTGAAAAGAGTAGTAAAGATTCCAAAGATAGGAAAGGAGAATTTAAAAAGAATACTAAATGACTCTCCTTTCTCCAATTAATAAATGACCCTTTCACTGAACCCCAAAGAAGAGATAGCAGAAGACATCTTCCCCAAATCCTTTGCTGAGGTTAAGGAAGGGTGAATAGGTGTAGAACATTGTTCAGCACTGCAGTTTTTTTTCAGTGTTACTGTTTAAGCTATGCTGATTTTTCTTCCTCTTTTCTCTCTTTCTTACCAAACAAACCCTTACTGAAGCATGACTCTCAGATTATCAGGGAGGGCGTGGGAGAAATTCATAGAGAAAGGCTAGGCAATGGAAAAGTAACAGATATCAATAACAATTTATTTTTAAAAGTTATTATTTTTAATGGTCCTTTCTCTGAGCTTGCACAAAAATGATCTTTGAGAATATAAGTTAGTACTACTACAGGAGGGGAAGAGGGAAGAAGGTGGCAGATGATCTGGGGTTATCTACATACTTTCTAGATGGGATGCACCTTAGGTTGTTACTATTCATCTTGCCTCATCATCTAATTCTATGGGACCTTTTGCCTTGGGATATGTGGACAACACCAGGAAATTTAGTTCTCTAAATTTCCAAATCCAGCTACAAAGTTACCTTTTCTACCACTTCCCATCCCATGACTGAATCCTCAAATTAATCTCATCATGATGCACTGGTTTTCAAACCTGTGTTGCTGGGAGAATCCAAGATCTTTTCAGGGAGGTGATGGAGATGCTTATTTTCATAATAATATCAAAATGTTTTCATTTCTAATACAGTAAATATCTTTAGATATAATCCAAAAAAGCTCTTTGATGGGTTTTCAGTAATTTTTAAGAAAGAAGCAGGGTCCTGGAACTAAAAAGATTGACAATCACTTCTCTGAAGTAAAGAAAGGCTAAGGAATGGAGAGTTTCCCAACTTCCATGATAATCACTTGTATTGTAACTGTAGAGATACAAAGATGATGACCAGCATCCCTGCCCTTAAGGATGGAGGAAACACAACCAACATGTTTATCTACTATTTTGTTTCCAAATTTGGGATGACTAGACCATATATATGTATATATATATATATATATATATATATATATATATATATATATCAAGAAAAGTTTGATATCTCCAAGGATTTATAGTCCATCTAGTTTTAGGACTTTTCTACATTATCTCTTATCATTGTTCATTTCCCTCAAATGGCCCAAACAGCTTCACGATCATTTCTCTCACTAATCCTGACTATATTCAAACCTCCTTATCATATTCTCCTTTTTCCTTTTTTACTGGGATATTTAATATGTAAAAATCTTACATCAACAAATTACTGCTACCATAAGACTTCATAACACATTAGATGTTGATTACATCACTGTTTTTTTTTGTTTCAGACTACTTAAGAGCAAGTTTAGTTCAATCATCTTGTAGATAAAACAAATGGTTTAAAGATGTTTATTGCCTAGATTTATGACATGCAGTTACATGTATTGTCCTTGATCTGCACAAATGAGATGGGTCCAAATTATCACAATGAAGTATGTATACTTCCTAGAATATATTAACAAAGTTTTCCTATAAAAAAGACCCAGATATCCACTTAGTTGAATATAGGAAAGAAATGTATAATAATATCAATCATTCTTATGTAGAGAAACATGAGAAGATTTACATGAACTGATGCAAAGTAAACAGCACCATGATAAAAAAGTACTCATTATTACCATTATATATATGGAAATAACAGTGACAATAATTAAAAAAACTAAAGACAATTATAATGATTAATCTCAGATACACATACACACACAAACAGAGCAGACAAGGAAAAATGAAATTCTCTCCATTCTTCAAAAAATCACAAAGGATGTAGAACATTGTATACACTATCATTCCTGGTTTATGGGTTGGTTACTGCCTTTTACACCTCTCTTTTCTATTCTTAAATATAAGGATATCTCCTCTATTCTACTAAGGAAGAATGGTATATAGGAAAATAAAAGTGGTACAAAAACCAAAACATTTCCCCCAAAAAATGCATTCTTATGAAATGCTTTAGAAAAAAATTCTCTTAAAACAGTTAATTTCCCCTCATAATTTTGTTTATATTTTAGATTGTATTAACAATCTCTTTTTCTGTCAAATATTATTATACATTCTGAAATGATGAAGTACAATGAAAATATTTTTTCTATGTTTTAGTTTAAGTCAAATTCTTGACCCTATAACAAATTTTTCTACATCCAAAAGATATACTTTAGGAATTTTTTTTGGGGGGGAGAAGGTGCTCCAAAATTGTGATTGTATCCCAATGAAAAACTGAGGCAGATATTTGCAATTCATCTGTTACTTGAGAGTTTTAGAGAATTGACTGCCACACTGTGGGGTTAAAGATCTATCCAGCATAACAGCAAATTTGGAGAGGCAGAATCCAAGTTTTTCAGATGAGACTGTCAATGTCGTACTATGTCTCTTTTAGTAAATCAGAACAAAATTCTTTACTTTCTTTATTCCCAATCTCTGAAATGCAACCTGAGTGAAATCAAGAATTTCAGAAAACCCAAACAACTTGGGTGACCAATGTGAGAGATAACACTAACTGAAATTCTTACAGGCTCCTTTTAAAAAGTCCTTCTACATATGTTTAAGTGTGCTTTGGCTCTACCTCCTATTTGGGTTAAAATGTTGCTTAAATAAAAGAAAACTATAAGAAAGGATTTATCAATTCTACACACATATTATATAATATATTAAAATATACACTATATGTATATATATGTATTATATGTGTGTGTATAAACACACAAATTTACTAGTTTCAATATGTCAAAGATCGCTATTCACCAAGTGGGTATTTCTTTTATAAAACCAGAAACCCCTTTTGTGATTTAGTTGATAGTCTCTAAGAATAACCATGACTCCACATTTCTTCACCCTTTGGTCACCCTTTGAGAATGAACTTTTCAAACTTAGACTAGTTTTAACAAGCCTAAACTACATGATTTTCCAATTTAGAGGGATGACATAGGCAGTCTTAAGAGTATTCAACATTACTTAAAAGTCAAGATGAAACACAAAGGAGGATTTCAGTGGGGGAAGGGCATCAACTTTGGAGTCAGAGTGCCTCAGTTCAGATGCTACTGATGAACTATATGACCTTGGATAAATCACTTAATCTCCTTCAGCTTGATTCTCAGTCTTCAAAATGAAGAGGTGAATTTAGAACCAGGTTAAAATATTCCTGGGAAATGTTTAATATAATATATAAAATTTCAATATAAGATTAGTATTTCTAAGTTGATCTATTCTGCTTGAGTTTGACACCATTGAACTAGAAGCCCTCTTAAATTCCTTCTACTTTTATATCTATATTCCTATGAGTTTTCTCATACACCCAAGGCAAATAATAGACAGAGAGTTGATACCTCAAAACAAGCAAGAGCTGGGTTGGAATCCAATTTTTGGCACATATGGACCATGTGATCCTAAGGAAGTCATTTAACTTAGCAGTTTTCTAGGTAATTAAGAATAGAAATGGTAAAGGGAGTTTCCTCATCCACGATTTCCCTCTAACAGAAAACTTCTATATCCAATAAGCACAGCCTCATCCTATTCCAACAACTGTCATCAATTGGAAATACATCTTTACTGTCCAACCTTCAGTTCAAGCTATTATGAATATGAAAGCTAGGCTGGACCCCCATTTGAGAGAAAGCAAGAGAGAGAGAGAGAGAGAGAGAGAGAGAGAGATTGCCTGCCCCAAGTCTCTCCCCACTCCAATCCATTCTCCATTCAGTCACTAAAGTGATTTTCTTGAAGTGCAAGTATGATCAAGAATGGCTCCCTATTGCTTGCAGAATGAAATGCAAAATGCAGTTTGGGATTCAAAGCCCTTCATTACTTAGCCCTTTCTACCTTCTAAGATTTCTTATGCCTTACTTACACCTACTAGATCCAGTGATACTGGGTTCCTGGTTATTTCACAAATAAATTCCATCTCTTGCTTCCAAATGTTTCTTCTGAACTGTCTCCCATGCCTGGAATACTCTCCCTCCTCTACTCTGTCTTCCTGACCTCCCTGGTTTCCTTTAAAGTCATATTAAAATCCCTTCTTTTCTTGGAAGACTTTTACAACCCCTCTGAATTTAAATGATTTCCCTCTGTTAAATATTTTTTGGTTATGTTGTATATAGATTGCTTTGTACATACTTTTTCCATGTTGTGTCCCCCACTAGATTATAAACTCCTTGAGGGCAAGGACTGTCTTTTGCTTCTTTGTATCCCCAGTGCTTACTACAGTGCCTGATATGGCAGACACAATAAATGTTGTTATGGAATGATGGAGATAGAGATGCACATTTTGTAAAATTATAAATCAATGTAGTAGTTGGTGTCAATGAATGCAAATAAATGTTTCCTGCTCAAAAGGCTGACTTGCAGAAGGAGAGCACCTGGCTACTGAGAATGAGATCTACTGGGAGAACAAGGTTAATGTTTAAGTTGGAGAGGCATTCTTCTTCCTTTCCATTCCAAAAGAAAGAGGCCCTCAGAGACTGATTCTTGTTTCTTGCCCACAAGGAATAGACTCATTTCCCGGTGGCAATGAGCCCAGTTCAGCTGCTGGGGTGTTGCCTTCTTCTCTTGCCCTTGATGCCTGGGAAAGGCTTTGGACCCATGCCGCCCTTATGTATCATATGTAATTCTCCATATATGAGAATGTGAACGCTACCTTTAGTCATTGTCGCTCAATCATTTCCTGCCCGCTTGCCTCATTACACAATTTGACATCATAAAGATTAGTAGGGTTCATCATTAACCCTTAATTCATAAAACAATTATCCCAGTAGGGGAATATTACAGTCAAAGCACTGGATATGGAGTCAAAAAACTTGTCTGCTGAACTTGAGTGGGACAGGACTCAAGTTTCGAAAACTGTCTTTGCCACTTGCCAGTTCTGAGACCTTGATCAAGTCACTGCGGGCCTTAGTGTCCTCATCTCTACTGGACACCCTCTACGGGGCTTTCGACTCTAAATCTCCTCTGCTATGACCCAAGGATTTGTCCCCCTTCAAGTCCCCCCTCCCCTACCAAGCCTCCGAGCAGGAAGCTCTGTGGATGCTGTAATTTACAGATAGAATTGCCAAACAAAACTCGGAAACCGGGTAGGGGAGAGCCAATTGCCAAAAGGAAAAAGCGAGAGAATCACAACCACCCCCACCCCCCGCCACCACCACTTTGAAGGGATTCGAGTAGTTTCCCCTTAGCCCCACACCCGCACGAATTCCTTCTCACAAACTTTCCCAGGCTCGGGAGTGGGGAAGGAGACAGGTGTAGTGACACCTCAACACCCCCAGGCCAGGCGCCTCAGCTGCTCCTGCGCGCCCAGCTCCGAGCTCAGCGCCCGGGGGGAGGGGTTGCCAGCCCAAAGGCGATCCGAGATCCCGAGAAGTGGGGGGGGGGGATGACGCACCTGGCACGGGTCCTCCTCCCCACGTGGGGGCACAAAAGGGGGCTCATCGCCCACCCACGGACGGGTCAGGGGCGACTGGAGGGGGCCAAGGAGATCGGTGTGAGGGCTGGCACTTCGGGCCGGGGAGCTCAGGCTTCCCTCCAATTCCCGGTGTAACAATTTGCATAATGGGCTTTTTTATCCTCTGCCCACCTCCAGATCTTAATTCCTTTGCGCACCGTCCCCCTCTGGGCCACCTCTCCCTGGTGCTGATCCAACGGCTTCTCCTGGGTGGCCCAGGTGAGGGGCAGGAGGCGGCAGAACTCCATTCCCTCCCCCTCCCCTTCCTTCCCATCTCATCCCTCTCCCTTCCCCCTACGATCCCCTCAAATCTCATCAGTGGGTGCACTGGGGTGCGCGTGTCGATGCAGCTGCTTCTGCTGCTGCAGGAAATAGGACTGAGATGTCTCTTACCTTCCACAGCCATTCTCTCAGTGTTTGCCTAACGTATGCATAATTCGCCTGGCCTGGGTACTTCTTCTGCCCAGGACTCCCCACCCCCCCACTTCACTCGCTCTCGCTTATAAATTCTGCGCTCATCTGCAACCAAGATCAACCTGCAGCCCTCACGCAAACTGGAGGAGCCGACTCCCTGCACGAGCCGGGCAGGCTGGGAAATGTAGTCCCCCTGCCCCCTCTCCCAATGCCAGCAAAGGTGCCCAGAACCCACCCTCCGAACGCGCCGTCACGCCGTCCCCTTTGCCCTCTCCAGAGCCTGCTCCGGCTGTGGGCAGGGGTAGGTATCGGAGCGCATCCCTAAGAGCCGGTGAGGTCTGGGCTGCCAGAAGAACTACAATTCCCGAGATGCAAAGCTTCAGGGTTTAGCAAGCGATTTGGAGTGGGGATTAGTGATTGAGAACTTCCCTGTCAAATTAGAAGGGGGACAGGTACTAGGGCAGGGGTCTAGTGCTAGGGGCGGGAGGCTGCTGGCGTTCATGAGGGTTAGATGCCCTTCCACAGCTCACTCATCTGGCCTTGGTCGCCTTACCCTCTCGACCTGCCTTCCTCCACCACCTCCGGGCTAACCCAGAGACTCTTGGTTTCAAAGAGCAGGGCATCCAGTTGGATGCTTGGCCTCCAATGACAGATGCAAAAATGGGCCAAAGGAAAGCAATGGGTAGTCACCGTTTCATTGTGCATTGCAAGGACGTTTGAGCCCTGGAAGAAAACCCAACCTAGAGTCCTCCAGCCGGGGAGGTTGGGAAGGTAGGAAATGCCTGAAGAATTGCAACAAAAATATGCTGGGCAAGTTTAGTAATTGGAAGTGGATTATACCTTAAAATTCCAAGGTGCAGTCAGATTGGTCTTCTTGCTGTTCCTCACACAAGAGATTACATCTCCCCTCTCTATGCTTTTGCATAAATCCTCATCATCCAGATCCCATTTCTTCAACTTTCACCTATCCAAATTCATAGACTTTTTTTTTTTTTGCAAGGCAATGGAGTTCAGTGGCTTGCCTAAGGCCACACAGCTAAGTAATTATTAAGTGTTTGAGGCCGAATTTGAGCTCAGGTACTCCTGACTCCAGGGCCGGTGCTCTATTCACTACACCACCTAGCTGCCCCATAGACTTTTTTTTTTAAGTTTTTTTTCCACTCTCATCAGGAGGCTGCTAGGTGGCGCAGTGAATAGAGCACCGGTCATGGAGTCAGGAGGATTGAGTTCAAATCCATCCTCAGGCATTTAGGAACTGCCTACCTGTGTGACCATGGGCAAGTCACTTAACCCCTTGCCTTAAATAAATATCATTAAAATAATTTTTAAAACCCTCATCAAATGCCACCTTCATTATACCTTTCTACCCTCCCCCAAATACTTCTGCTATCCACCCATGCACTTTGTAGTGTAGAGATAATACCTTTATATATGTAAACACACATGCATATGTGTGCATATATGTATGTTGTGTGATATGGGTGA
This sequence comes from Macrotis lagotis, assembly GCF_037893015.1. Taxonomy (NCBI): domain Eukaryota; kingdom Metazoa; phylum Chordata; class Mammalia; order Peramelemorphia; family Peramelidae; genus Macrotis; species Macrotis lagotis. Next base: position 580,400,267 of record NC_133666.1, read on the forward strand.
ATGCATACATACATATATGTATTAGATTATATGTATGCTGACCCAAAAGTCAGTGAAGTTGACATTTTAAATATATATGTATATATATGCACATACATAGATTGTATGGTATATACATATATAGACATAAATGTACACATGTATGTTGTTCCTTCTCATCATAGATTGTAAGCTTTTTGAAGACAAAAACTATTTTTGTTTTGTTTTTTATTCCCATTACCTAACAGACTATCTGACATATAGAAAATACTTAATAAAGACTGGATGAGTTAATTATATTTTTTCTTCAACCTTAATACTCCAGAATAATGATTAAATACAATGAGATAAAAAAAAATATGGTTGGAAAGCATAAGAGAGATTATTGAGGACATGCCCAGCTAATTTTACAGATAAGGTAATGGAGGGCTGGGGAGGTGAAATGATTGCCCATGGTCATACAGGCAGTAGAGAGCATACCTGGAACTGGAACCCAAGTCTTCTGATTACAAGCTTCTGTGATAATGTAAAACAGTCTATATGTCTAGATCTCAAAGGTCCCTTTCTAGTCTCATATCTGATTCTCTGATAATTTATTAATTTTGTAATAATAATAATAATGATGATGATGATGATGATGGTACCTGGGGCAGCTGGTTGGCGCAGTGGATAGAGCACCGGCCCTGGAGTCAGGACTACCTGAGTTCAAATCCAACCTCAGACACTTAATAATTACCTAGCTGTGTGGCCTTGGCCAAGCCACTTAACCCCATTGTCTTGCAAAAAAAAAAAAATTAAAAATGGCTGTACCTACTTTTGATGTATAAAAGTGGTAAACGTGTTAGCTGACATGTTTTTTGATAAGAGATAGTAGAAGGAAATAAATTTGGGTCCTTGTAAATGTATTTTTTAACTATTAAATCACCATGACAACACTTGACCATTTTATTCTCTATTTTGTGATTAAAGACAAGACTGGGTAGCAAAGGAGCCTTCAACATACAAAAACCGATCAATCCCCAATGTCTCTTATGAGAGTGGAATGAAGAAGCTTCTAAAATCTGTTTTCTGTTGTCATTCAAATTACTGAGCAACTAATAAAAATTCTTAGTCCTAGGAGAGTCAATCCAGATTTTCCTCCTTATTTGTCCTGCTCTATAAGGTGCTTGGGCTGCTTACCTAGGGTCATTGTAGACATTGTGGTTACACACCATCTTCTTTCCTGCATTTGGCTTAGCCCCACCAGATGCTTTTCAGACCTGGTAGCTTGAAATATAAAAAGATTGACTTGGCAGTAGGAAGGCAGCACATTTTTATTTGAACTGCCTTCTGAGTGCTACAGAAAAGAAAGCACTGGCAAAATCAATAATTCTATAAAACTCACTTGAAGCCTGAACTATCTGGTTCATTGAACCCTACTGAAAAAAATCAGAAAAAAGCTTCAAAAATTGGTGTAACTACTTTATTTGACTCACTGTAGACTATTGTTAATCTTCAGATATCATTCATGTTTTTCCTTGACCACAGTATTACTAAAGAGAATATTCCAACCTTATTCCATTAAGCAAGTATTCTAACCCCCTTTGTCACCATTACTAGAGAGAAAATATCTTTCACCTCTCCCCCTCCCTAGATATTGTTTTTACTAATTATATCCATTTATTGCTTACATTTTTGGTTTTTCCAGCTAACATTTGAATCTAACATTTGTGGAAAATCAAAGTCCTATGCAATGATGATCATTAGACTTATTGCAAAGAACTGAAAAGTGAGTGGGAGGTACAGAAATGAAGGCAATCAAGTAGAAATCATCCTTTCTGGGAGTCTGACTAAAAAGAAGAGATATTGGAATGGTAGCATTAAGTGAATGGGAATGGGAATGGGAATGGGAATGGTTGTAGGAAGAAGAAAAGGATTGAAAGGATGAGTAGAAGATGAAGATGACCAAAAGTCATGTACTGATCAGGAGCCAAACTCCTAGAGAACACAGGGAAGGGTAGGATCAAAAATAGAAGAAATTAAGATTAGCTTTAGTATGGAGAAAGCATATCTTTTGTTTAGAGATTATATGTGGCACATTCAGGGAAGAGAATAGGGAATTATACAGATGAATTTTAAAGGGTAGAATAGTAGAGAAGTAGCAGCTCACAGTAAAGATTCAGTTTTTTCAGGAAAATAGGAAATTAGAGTCTATGCTGAGAGGGAAGGTACAAATAGCAAACTAAGAAAAAAAAGTTTCAGGAAAATCACTGCTGCTAGTTGGACCAATGATACAGGAAAAAGATGAGATTTAGGAATGGGTGGGTTGTTTCTTCTGTAGTCAAAGAGAACATGGAATGAGAGCATGATCATTCTGAGAAATTTTGAAGAATGGAAGAAAAAATCAAAAGGGGGAGTTCATAGTAAAGCACCTCAAAAATCTAGAAATTAGTATCTATTTATATATCTAATGGAACATATTTCTAGAACTAAAATAAGCAGGGAAATAAACAAGCATGTTTTGTTAGGGTTCTGTTGAATAAAGTTATTATGTTTCAGGGGATGTAATTCCAGCAGTAGGCTATTCAAAACTATGTCATAATAAGCTGGGTCATAACAGGGTTGTGCTATATTAGAGAAAAATATTTTCTAAGATTCAGGAATGTTTCTTTATTCTAAGTCAAGAAGAAGCATAATGATCTTTTGGAAATGTAGACAATATCATTTTCTAATAAATGTGTTAAATTGTAGTTGCATTAAGATTAAAATGATTTAAATGCTTCCAAAAAAACCCAAACCATCCCCCACAAAACTGAACATGCTTCGAGATGATGGCACCATGAACTTCAAGTGCCATTTTGCAAATTGGTACAAGAAATACCAGGAGCAAACAAGCACAGTTTGATTTCAAATCATGCTAGTAACAGAATGATCTTAAATTGGATGAAGTGGTGCCTTACCACACTGGTATGAGAACATTGCTTTGTTGCACTGAGCTGTCCTAGGGGTAGAAATGTAGCCTTCCAGCAGGGTTGACTGTGCTGTTGTTAGAAATAATAAGGGATTATTGTGAGACACAAAAGGTATTTTGGAACGAACTTTGGAGACGGCTATGGTGCTGCTTCACTGTGACAAATTTCCAACAACTTTTCATAGCATGGTGACCATGAAACTGGCAATCATAAACAGTCATGGGCAACTTACAATGGTAGGTCTGGTCGTTTGGAATTGCCACCTACATAACCAGATTGAAGCAGAGATCTATTGGGGTGAAATATAAAGAGAACTGTGCTTGGGGTCAGAAGATCTTGGTTTGACTCCTGGATCTACTTCTTCAAGGTAATACTACTATACTATATATATGATTATACTAAAACCGTATTGGACCTCAGTTTCCTATTCTAATTAAATGAGGGAGATGGATAAGATGATTTCTAAATTTTTTTCAAATTCTATCATCTGTGAATAAAGGATATGGACACACTTTTTGATTGATTTACCAAGTATGTGAGGTGAATAGTAGTGCAGCATACCAAGAAAAATATATGGTAGAATGAAAACCCAACTCCAGTATTTTAGAAATCCTGATTTATTTATTTATGACACTTGTCAATTTATACCAGAAAGAAAACTGATCCCTAACTATAAATCAAGCTTTTTGTTTTTATGGCATTTAAGTGAAGTCACTTATAACAGACTTTTAAAAGAGTGCTTGTCTGGCTATGATTCTATATAATCAGTAGATTATTCTAGTCAGCATATGACCAGAAAAATCACTATTTTTTTGCCTAGTGAAATTATAGGTCAAAATGCTTCACATTTTATGCTCATAACACCCTTATGAGATAAATACAGTAAAAAGGGTAAAGTCCTGGGAGTCATAGGATCTGAGTTTGAATCTTGCCTTTCCCATTTATTGCCTGAGTTACCTTGGGAAAGTCCATTAACTTCTTTGACCCTCCATTTCCTGGACCTTCCAACCATAGATTATGTATTATGTTATAAGTGAGGGAACTGAGGTCAAGAAAAGATAAGTGACTTACCCAGGGTCACACAACTGGTATATTACAGAACCAGCATTGAAATCCAGATCTCCTTGTCTCTGGGTTTAGCATCTTTCTCAGCACAATGATCACATCTTTGTGATTACATTGATAGATGTAGAGATGAATAAATTCAATTATGATTTTTTATTTATTTACTATATTTATTTTTATTTTGTTGGTAAGGCAATGGGGTTAAGTGAATTGCCCAAAGTCAAACAATTAGGTAATTAAGTGTCTGAGTCTGGATTTGAACTCAGATCCTCCTGAACCCAGGCTGGAGTTCTATTCACTATGTCATCTAGCTGCTCCTATTTATTAAATTTCTAAAAAAGCATTTGACTCAGTTGATAAAAATATGGTTTTTCAAAAAGGTGTATGCTATGTATATAATAAAATAAAACAAGATTCCTTGGAAGATATCACCCATGGGTCAAACAACACTAGATCTAGCAGACTTTGACTTACCTGTATCTATGTGTATTTGTGTGTATGTGTGTCTTTGTGTAGGGGGGACTGGGTAAGTCACTATTTTCTCACTTAGCTTAAGCCCTCTACCCCTCACCCCAGAAGAAAAAAATAAATGGAACCTTTAACCTATTTGGTTTAGGTATACAGTTTGCTACCATACTAATAGAAATTCAGGCAGGCTATTATTTATATCATGATTAGTAAAATGATTTAATTAGAACAGAATTAAAAAGAATAGAAAACATTCTTAACACCTACTCAGCTAATGAACAAGCTCTCATTTCTCTTTTACCCAGCATAGCTCAAGCTAGATGCTGGTCTGCTCCAAATTCTTACCAGACAACTAGAGGAAAGAGAACAAAGTCTCAATAGCTTCAGGTCTCAACTACTAAGATAGTATTCTAGACCCTAGCTACTGTCTCAACAATTTTAACATAGTACTGGAAGACCACTGGTAGTATAGGAAACTCTGTTCATTGTCAATTTAATTTATTAAGACTATTAAGAACCTACTAAGTGTTATGAACTGTGCTGGTGATCCAAAGAAAAATATGAAAAATTTTGTCATATTCCCTTTGTTCTCTTAGTATGAGGAGTTTGGGGAAAGGAGAGATCAGAAATAGCACTAACATTTGGAATAACAGAAGGGTAGGGAATGGATAAATGATTTTCCTTTGATGAACCCTTGAGGTTTACATGCCCTCATCAACTTTACAGTCTTAGAGGAACAGGAAAGGTCTCATTTAAGAACTAATATTTGAACAGTGCCTTGAATGGACTTAATCAAACAATAGCTCCATTCCTCCTTTGGTTTCATGACTTGAGACCCATTGCCCCCTTTGTAGCTTCTACTTCTTTCTTCAAGCTCTTGTTGGCATTGTGATAATATAAAAGACATACAATCTCATAGGAATTAAAGTCCTCTAATCATAGATTAAGCATGCTTCTGTAGTGCATGGAAAATAAAGCTTTCCCCTTTTCTATTATAGTCACAACTGCAGAAATAAGTTTAGAGATCTTTTAAATGTTAGGAAAATGTAAAATACTTCACCGGCAAAACTACCTACCTCAAGAATTAAACTAGGAGAGACAAATTAAGAATCATTGGGCTCCCTGAAAATATTGAAGAGAAAAAAAAAAGCCTGGACTTAAAATTACAGGATTTAGGATGTAAAATTCCCTTAATATCAGGGACCCAGAAGGCAAAATAGTTATTAAAAGAATACATTGATCTCCTCAGAGAAGGGACTGCAAAATGAAAGCACCATGGAATATTGTGGCCAAATTCCAGAACTATCAGATAAAAGAGAAAATCCTGCAAGAAGCCAGAAAGAAACAATTTAAAGGAGTCACAGTAAGGATCACACATGGCCTGGATGCATCAGCATTAAGGGATTGAAGGGCCTGGAATGCAATATTCTGAAAAGCAAGGGAGCTTGGAATGCAGTCAAGAATTCACTATCTGGCAAAACTGAGCCTTCTCTTCCAGTAGAAAAGATGGACATTTAATGAAACAGGAGATTTCCAGTTTTTCCTGATGAAAAGACCACAGCTTAATAAAAAATTTGGACATTAAACAAGAGACACATGAAAAGGTTAAAAAAAAAGGTAAAGGAAAAAAGCTGCTATCCAGTGAGATGCAACTGGGTATATATCCCTACCTGGAAGAAAGACTTTATTAACTCTCAAGAATTATAACTCTATTAGAGAGAATACACTTAGCCAAAAGTGATGGACACTCATGACTTTCCTGTGACTCAGATAGAATGATTAAAAAAATACCTCCTTAAAAAAGGGGGACAGAGAGATAGGAACACGGAGGAGATTAAATGGGGGTAAATCTCATTACATTAAGAAGTACAAATGCCCTGTTGTAATAGAGGGGAAGAAGGGAGGAGGTGAAAACTACCTGAATCTTACTCTCATCATATTTGGTTTAAAGTTAACATACATACATACATTCAGTTAAGTAAAGAAACTTATCTTACCTTTCAAATATTCAAAGGGGAAAAGGGTGGAAGGAAAAGGGGAACAAACAGAAGGAAGGGAAAGAGGAAAGAAAGGGGAGGCATTGGATATTGGGGGCAGACACACTAATGGTGGTGGTATTCCAAAACAAAATACTGGGGAATGTGGATAAAGTGAAAGAAGGGGAAAAATACAAACAGAGGGAAGATAGCATGGAGGGTTATAAAAAGTTAGTAATTATAACTTTGAATGTGAATTGGATGAACTCCCTCTTAAAAAGATGTAAGTGAATAGCAGAGACAGAATCCTACAATATGCTGCTTAGAAGAAACTCATTTGAAGCAGAGAGATACATATAGAGTAAAGCTTAAAGGTTGGAGCTGAAGTGAAAAAAAGCAGGGGTAGCAATCCTTATCTTGGACAAAGCAGCTCCAAAAATATACCTTGTTAAAAGAGATAAGGAAGGAAACTATATCCTCCTGAAAGGTACCATAGACAAAAAGTAATTTTAATTCTAAAGATGTGTGCACTCAATGGTACAGCATCCAAATTCTTAGAGGAGAACTTGAAGACATTACAGGAAGACATAGACAGCAAAACTACTAGTGGGAGACCTCAACATTTAAGTTAACATAGATTTAAATCACAACATAGTTTTAGATAAATCTAACTTTAAATTAAGCAAGAAGGAAGTTAAGGAGGCAAATAGATTGTTAGAAAACCTAGACACAATAGACCCATGGAGGAAATTGAATGAGGACAGAAAAGAATATTCTTTTTTCTGTCATACATGTCACTTAAACAAAAATTGACCATGTACTAGGGCATAAAAACATAGTAATCAATTGCAGAAAGACAGAAATAGTGAATACATCTTTCTCAGATCATAATACAATAAAAATCACATGCAATATTGGGCCAGGAAGATATGGACCCAAAAATATTTGGAAATTAAACCTCATTTTAAACAATGAGTGGATCAAACAACAAATTAGAGAATTAATTTCATCCTAGATAATGACAGTAATGAAACTACTAGAAATAACTGGAATCTTTAGAAAAGTCACAGGATACAAAATAAATCCTCAAAAATCCTCAACATTCCTATATATGAATAGCAAGATAGGGTAGAAATATGACTAAACCCAAAGAGTCCAACTTTTGGAATAAAAACTCTCTCTTCAATAAAAACTGCTGGGAAAATTGGAAGTTAGTATGGGAGAAACTTGGATTAAACCAATACCTTACACCCTATAACCAAGATTAGATCAAAATGGATACAGGATTTAGAAAAAAAAAAGACCATATTATAAACAAACTAGGAGATCAAGGAATGGTTTCCCTGTTATATCTATGGAAAGGGAAACAATTTATGACTGAGGAAGAGATGGAGAACATCATTAAAAACAAACTAGATAATGTCAATTACATTAAATTAAAAAGCTTTTGCACAGAAAAAAAACCCACTATAACCAAGCTCAAAAGAAATGTAGTAAACTGGGAAACAATTTTTACAACTAGTATTTCTGACAAAGGACTCATTTCTAAAATATACAGAGAACTGTGTCAAATTAAAAAAAAAACAAGCCATTCCCCAATTGACAAATGGTGAAAGGATATGAAAAGGCAATTTACAGATTAGGAAATCAAAGTGATCCATATTCATATGAAAAATTGTTCTAAATCACTACTTTTTAGAGAAATTAAAATTAAAGCATCTCTGAGGTACCACTTCATACCTCTCAGACTGGCCAATATGATCATAAAAGACAATGATCAAGGTTAGAAAGGGATTTGGGCAGTCTGGGACACTAATACATTGTTGGTGGAGCTGTGAACTCATGCAACCTTTCTGGAGAGCAATTTGAATTATGCCCAAAGGGCAACAAAATGTGCATACCCTTTCATCCAGCAATATCACTACTGGGGTCCATACCCCAAAGAGATCATGAAAAAGAGTAAAAACATCTCTTGTATAAAAATATTCATAGCAGCCCTATTTGTTGTGCAAAGAATTGGAAACAGATATCCATCAGTTGGGGAATGGCTGAACAAATTATGGTATATGTACATTATGGAACATTTTTGTTCTATTAGAAAGCAGGAGGGATGGGAAATCAGAAAACCCTCAAAGGATTTGTATGAACTGATGCTGAATGAGATGAGCAGAACCAGAAAAAACATTGTACACCCTAATCGCAACATGGGGTTGATGATCAACCTTAATGGAGTTGCTCATTCCATCAGTGCAACAATCAGGCACAATTTTGGGGTAGCTGTGATGGAGAATACCATCTCTAACCAGAGAAAGAATTGTGGAATTTAAACAAAGACCAAAGACTATTACCTTTAATTTTAAAAAGAAGTTATCTTATCTGATTTTGCTATCTCTTAGGCTTTATTTTTTCACATTAAGGATATGATTTCTCTGTCATCACATTCAACTGAGATCAATGTATATCATGGAAACAATGTAAAGACTAACAGACTGCCTTCTGTGGGGGGTGGGGTAGGGAAGTGAGATTATGGGGAAAATTGTAAAATTCAAAATAAATAAAAGAAAATATAGAAATTATCAAGGAAAACTGCTCTGATATTCTAGAAGCAGAGGATAAAATAGAAATTGAAAATAGAATGGGAGGATAATGGGAGAGGGAGAGTTAAAGGAATTGAGTGAACTCTCATGGAAATTGGCTCAGAGAGGTAATATTGAGACTATTAATCTCTATTGAGTTTAATTCAGAATATAAAATATTCTCAATAGGGAATATAAATCTATGTTACCCTAGAGGAAAATAGGAGGGGAAAGATATGGGAAGAAAGGTTTGGGAAGGAGGGAAAGAAGGGAAGGAAGATTGTGGGAGTGGGTAGTCTGATGCAAAACACTTGAGGAGGGTTAGGTGAAAGGAGAGAGAGAGAGAGAGAGAGAGAGAGAGAGAGAGAGAGAGAGAGAGAGAGAGAGAGAGAGAGAGAGAGAGAGAGAGAGAGAATATAATAAATGGGGAAAGGGGAATGAGATGGAGGGAAATAGATTTTGCAGTAGAAACTATACTGAAACAAGTTTCTCTGATAGATCTCTTTTCTCAAACAGAGAACTGAATGAAATTTATAGAAAATGTGTCCGATTCTGCAAATGATAAACGATCAAGGCATATGAAAAGTTTTCAGATGAAGTTATCAATGCTATCTATGGCCTTATTAAAAAAAATTTTCAGGGTGGCTAGGTGGTGTAGTGGAATAGAGCACCAGCCCTGGAGTCAGGAATACCTGGGTTCAAATCCAGCCTCAGACAATTAATAATTACCTAGCTGTGTGGCCTTGGGCAAGCCACTTAACCCCATTTTCCTTACAAAAACCTAAAAAAAAATTATCCTAACTCACTATTGATTAGAGAAATGCAAATTAAAACAATTCCAAGATACTACCTTAAACCTATTAGATTGACTATTAGACAGAAAGAGAAAATGACAAAGGTTGGAGAAGATGTAGTGAAAATAAGACATTAACACACTGCTGGAGGAGTTATGAAATGATTCAAAAATTCTATGGAGCAATTTGGAATTATGCCTATAAAACCATGCCTACCTTTTGACCTAGCAATGACACTAATAGAACTATATTTCCAAAGAAATGGGAAACAGGAAGAAAAATGACCTTTATGTATAAGGATATTTTTAGCAGTTCTTTTGTGGTGGCAAGGAATTGGAAATTGAGGGAATGCCCATCAGTTGGGGAATGGTTGAGCAAATTGTGGTATGTGACTATTTTTATTCAACTAAAAGAAATGATTAGCAGGATGTTCTCAATAAAGCCTGAAAAAAAACTTACATAAGCAGATGCAAAGGGAATTGTACTATATATATATATATATATATATACATACACACACACACACATACATATATATATATATACATATATATATATATATATATATATATATATATATATAAACACACAAAGTAATAGCAGTATCATCGATCATCGGTTGATCAACTATGGATGTATTACCTTTTCTCAGCAATGCTGTGATCCAAGACAACTCTGAGAGGCTTATGATAAAGAATACTATCCATCTCCAAAGACAGAACTGATATCTAAATACAGCCTGAATACAGATTGAAGCATACTTTTTTTTTTACTTTATTTTTTCTTGAGGTTTATTTTTTAGGGGCAAGGGGGAACTATGTTTACTCCCACAACATGACAATTATGGAAAAGCTTTGCATAATTTAACCTATTATACATTTTAAACCTATTACACATATTTAACCATTGCTTTCTCAATGAGAGGGAATGGTTTGGAAAGAAGGAAGAGAATATGAAACTCAAAGTTTTAAAAATAAATGTTGGAACTTGTTTATGCATGTAACTAAGAAAAATAAAATAAATTTTTTTTAAAAAAGATTATTGACTTAATCCAAAAAAGTAAAAAGTAAGTAGACCAATAATGAAATCAATCAACAAACATTTATTAAGTGCCTAGCATGTGTTAGGAACTGTGCTAAGCAATGGAGATACAAATTAAGGTGAAAAACATGCCTTATACTCAATCTAATGAAGAAGATAGCATGTAAATAGATATATACAAAATATAAGTAGGGTAAATGGAAGGTAACCTCAAAAAGTAAAGTACTAACAAGGGGGCAGCTTGGTGGTACAGTGGTTAGACCACTGACCCTGAGTCAGGAGGACCTGAGTTCAAATCTGACTTCAGATACTTAATAATTACCTAGCAGTGTGACCTTGGGAAGTCACTTAATTCCATTGCCTTGCACAAACCAAAATAATAATAGTAAACTGTATTACTCTATCCTGTAGCAGGTCAAATTTGAACTAATACCTGAAGTAATCCTAGAGAAACTAAAAGATAGGGAGAACATTTCAGGAAGGGAGGATACCTAGTGCAAAGGAATGGATGTGGGAGATGAGTGTTATGCAGAAAGACCATAGAAAATATGAAGGGGAATAAAGAATAAGAAGTTTGGAAAGGTAGGAAGCAATCAAAGACCATGAGAAGCTTTAAATGTTAAGCAGGATTTTATACATCTTATAAGTAACAAGGAGCCAAAGAGTTAGGAATTTTTTGTGGTTCTGAGTCAGGAACACTGAAGGGGTCTACAGATAGATTTGGTGGGGAGAAGAGTCTGTGAAATTGTGTGGGGAAAAATATACATTTTTATTTTCTCTAAATTAAATTTAGAATTTCTTTCAACTAGATATTTTTAGAAAAAATATTATTCTGAAAATTGATCCCATAGACTTCACCAAGCTGAAAAAAAGTTCATGACCAAAAAATATTAAAACCTCCTAACCTATGGTTTATTGGAAACGAAAATGGCATGGTCAGGTCTATACTTAAAAAAATACTTTAAGGAGGGAAGAAACTTATTACAAAAGTCAGGTATGAACTAATTGGGATTGAATTAGGTTGATGATGATATGAATGGAAAGAAGAGAATATATAGCTAAGATGTTGTGAAGGTAGAAATGGCACAATTTGGTGATGGATCAAATATGTGGGTTGAGTAGAAGTGAATAATGAGACTAATGCTACAAATCTGGATTCATAGGAGGATAGTTGTTGGTTTGACAATAATTGGGAAGTTTGGATGAGTGATAGATTTTGGGAAGATAATTTGTTAATTTTTTGAACATGCAGAGTTTGAGATGCCTATAGGATATCCAGTTAGACATGTCCAAAGGCAATTTGGGATGAGAGACTTTACTTTTGGGATAGATTTGTGCCACTATCCTAACCTGGAATTGAATCCTCCCTTATACCAAAGAAAATACATAAAACAAAACTAACTTCTACAATGACTATTTCTTACAGTATATGAAACATTTCCCCCTTGAAGTCCTCTTCATCTCTGTCAAGAAGAGGGATCTATGTTTGGTTATCTGCTCTTCAGAACCAAGATTATACTTTCCAGTTACTTAAGAGTTCAATTCCTTTTAGTGTTATTTTTTTCTTTTACAATATGAATCTCTCTGTGCTTTGTTCTGTTTATTTTTATTTCATTATATATTGGTTTATATAAATCTTCCTTTTTTTGAATTCTTTACATTAATAATTTTTACTGGATTTTCCCATTTACTCTGTTTGTATCTTACATGTGCCTAGTTATTTACTTGTAATCTTTCCTATTGAATATATCTTTCTTGAGGAAAGGCAATCTTTTAGCCTTTCTTTTTATCTTCAGGGCTTAGCATAGTGCCTTTTATATAGAAAGTGCTTAATAAATTTATGGTGACTATTACTTTCATATATCATTTGCAAATATTCTTATGATTGTTCATTTATCCATCACCTTTTTTACTGTAAAAGCTAGTATTGTCTAAAATCTTTCATTACATCATTTCTGTTTTTTTTGAAATCAGCTTGTGCTCTTAACCATTGATATATTTGGCTTCCATGTCTCTCTTAGAAGCAAGGTCAAATAATTGTAACTTAAGACAGTTTCAGGGTTATTTTTATCATCTTCTTGAGGCAACTGCTTTGTCTTGGTTAAAATTCCATATGAAATGGTGATATGACATCATGATTATAATGAAGGTAATAACAACTTGCATTTATGGAGCACTTTATTTTTCAAAGAACTTTATATTAATTAATCATTTTGAACTTTAAAACAACTCTAGAATATGGATCCTGTAGGTATTATTGTCCCCATTTTTCAAGTGAGGAAATAAGACTCAGATTATTAAAGTAACTTGCCAATGGTCATACATCTAGCACATGTCAGAGGCAAAGTTCAATTTCTAATGTAAATACATCAAGTCATCATTGATACTATGCTGATCCATTATAGTCCATGATAGTCAATGTCAATATTTTCATTTTTTTATTTCCCATTTTTCAAAGTTGACAGCTTATTTAAATAGGCCATGCTTGAGTTGCTATAATCACATACAATGTCTTCTCATCTTTATTCTTTTTATTAATTCAATATTGATTTTAACCTTTGATCTAACAATCAATGATCTAACTGTACAAAGAGAACCGATTTCAAAATGACTTCCACACCTCTGATTAGTTGTACCTATAATCTGTTAAGATATGGTTGCTTCCACTCTTCTTATAGTAGTATTGAGTGCTTGACACATATTTTATCTTCTGATATTCTTCTTTAAAAAAAAGGTTTTGTGAAATACAATTGTGAGACTTCTAAAAATTTTGTCTTTCATTTATTGATCCTAAAATATATTGTACAACAGATATTTCATTGTGGAGTTTTAATCCCAGTTTCTCATTGAAGTTATTAATTTTGTAGACTTTCTGTAAAGGATTTTGTCAAATTCTTCATTTAACTTTTCTAATTCTTTCTCTTTGCAGACAATACTATCATATAAGATATATAAGATATGTGATGCTTGTGTAAACTCCAGCCTGAGATTTTTTATTTTTTCATACAACCAAATATCTTCAATTTTGGGGAATAGAATAAAAGAAATAATATTTTGTCATATATTCAACAAAATAATTTATTAAGTGGAGCAAAAGAATATATGACTGGAATATGTGTAACATTAGCCAAATAACTTGCCCAAATTCTAGGAGTGCTGACTCAGAGATAAGTAGCAGCACAGTTGACAAATAAGACAAAATCAGAGACAAGTGATCCACCTATATTGTAATGAACAATACAGGGTCTTATCCAAAAACTCATTTTTCTTCCACTCACCAAATACTTTGTCCTTTATAAAATACTTTTGTTGCATCCATCCTAGAACTCGCTGTAGTTATTGTGGCATAGGATGATATCACCTTGCCTAAGATATATATCTTTTAGTTTTCCAAATTATTTACTAGAACATAGTCTATGCTGTGGTTCATCTTTGACCAATTTGCCACAATACTCATCTTGTGCAAAAGTAAGACATGTGAGACAATCAAGTGTTCCATCAAATGATGTTCCTGATATCACCTCTTCTAACCAATGACTCCCTTCTTCACCTCATTGAGGTGAAGCCATCATTCCATTTAGGTACAAATTTATGTTTTCTGGTTTCATTTATTGTTAGATGTAAATGTTGATGTTGCTGGTTCCCAAGAAAATATTGTGTGTTCATTGGTTGTTATATAATAATTATACATTAAGAGTTCCAGGGGTAGGGGTGGCTAGGTGGCACAGTGGATAAAGCACCAGCCCTGGAGTCAGGAGTACCTGGGTTCAAATCTGGTCTCAAATACTTAATAATTACCTAGCTGTGTGGCCTTGGGCAAGCCACTTAACCCCGTTTGCCTTGCAAAAACCTAAAAAAAAGAGTTCCAGGGGTGGAGCCAAGATGGCAAAAGGAGAAGAGCCTCTGCTAGGTGTTCTCTCCAAAATATTTCAAAAAATTTTAAAATTATGACTCTAAATTTTTGAGAGACAACCCACAGAAGGATCCAGTGAGGCAATTCTCCAGCTCAAAGTAACCTGGAAAATAGTGGGAAAACTCCATTTCATGGGGTTAGAGTGGCAGCCCTGCCAGAGTGAAGAAACTTCAGCCTCCTGGAAACAGCCCCAGGGTACCTGGGAGCCATGGCTCCCTGTAGCAGAAGCAGTTTCCTAACCTGCACCTGGGGGAGCACTGGGCACAACTTGGAGGATCAGCGGGGAGACTTCTGCTGGAGAGGATATGAAGCCCAGGCCCTCAGGGCACTCAGCTCAGTGGCAGTGATCATAGTAGCCCAGAACCAGGAAACCAAAGCAGTCTTGGAACCAGCAAGTAGGAACCTCCAGGCAGCTAAGCCCTGAGTGCTCAGCCCACTGAAGGTAGGGGAGTGGAGAGAGAATTCTAAGGTCTGTCCTGTGTCCCTGGAACAGGACTCTGGGGCTCTGACCACATTCAGACCCTGATTGCTTTCTAGGCCCCCCATAGAACAAACCCTCCCCACCTAGCCCTGTGGCAGAGGAGTGAGCTTGTGACCATTCACAGACCAAGAGAGCAGTCAAAGCTTCACACTGAGATCCATGTGGTGGGGAGTGTCCGAATAATACTCAAAAACTCAGGAAGCAAACCAAAAGCAGGCAGAGGCTGGAGAAATGAGTAAACAGAGAAAAAAGAGCAGCACCATTGAGAAATACTTTGTCTATCATTCCAGGAAGGATCAAAATACTCAATATGAAGATGAGGGAAGTACAAGTTCCTGCATCTAAAGACTCCAAGAAAAACAGAAGTTGGGCTTAGGCTATGACAGAGATCAAAAAAGATTTTGAAAATCAAGTAAGGGAGATAGAAGAAAAATTGGGAAAAGAAATGAGAAAGTTGCAGGAAAAACATGAAAATAAAGTCAGAAGCTTATTCAAGGAAATAAAAAAAAAATGCTGAAGAAAATAACATATTATAAACCAGCATAGGTCAAATGGATAAAACAGTTCAAAAAGTTACTGAGGAGGAGAATACTTCAAAAACCAGCATTGGCCAGATAAAAAAGGAGATAAGAAAGCTCTCTGGGGAAAACAAATCCTTCAGATGTAGAATGAAGATAAAGAAAGCTGATGACTTTACAAGAAGTCAAGACACAATACTTCAACACCAAAAGAATGAAAAATTAGAAGAAAATGTGAAACATTTTACTGAAAAAACAACTGAACTGGAAAACAGTTTCAGGATTAAAAATTATTGGGATAACTGAAAGTCATGATTAAGAAAAGAACCTTGACCTCATTTTTAAAGAAATCCTACGGGAAAATTGCCCTGATATCCTAGAAGCAGAGGGCAAAATAGAAATTGAGAAAATCACCAATCCACCAATCCCCCGAGAAAGAGATCCAAAAAAAAAAAACAACCCCAAGGAATATTATAGCCAAGTTCCAGAACTCCAAAGTCAAAGAGAAAATATTACAAGCAGCCAGAAGGACACAATTCAAATATCATGGAGCTACAGTAAGGATCACACAGGACTTAGCAGCAACTACATTAAAAGCTCATAGGGCTAGGAATATAATATTCCAGAAGGCAAAAGAGCTCAGAATGCAACCAAGAATCAACTACCCAGCAAAACTGAACACCCTCTTCTAGGGGAAAAGATGGACTTTCAATGAACTAGGTGAATTTCAAATGTTCCTATTGAAATGATCAGAGCTGAAGAGAAAATCTGACCTTCAAATACAAGACTCAGGTGAAGGACAGAGAGTGGAGGAGAAGGGTAAAATATGAGGGACTTAATGTTGATGAACTGCATGTATTACTGCATAGAAAAATGATACTGAGAATACTCATATGAAACTTCTCATTTAATAGAGCAGGTAGAAGGAGCTTTTATGACGCATGGGAGAGAGCTGAATTTGAAGATATAATATATTGTAAAAATGGAGTCAATGGCTAAAAGGGACATGTACTGGGAGTAAGAGAAAGGAGAGGAGGAACAGGTTAAGATATTTCATAGAAAAGATTTTTTTTTTGCAATGAGATTTTGCAATGATATGGAAGGGTTGAGGTGAGGGGGAATGAGGGAACCTTCACTCTCATCAGAAATGACTCAGAGAGGAAACAGCATACATACTAATAGGGTATAGACATCTAGAGTAAAAAGGAGAGAAGGGGGAAAGGGGGAAGGGGGGATGTGGGTGATAGAGGAGAGGGTAGATCATAGGAGAGAATGCTCATATATAACGTATTTTCTTTTTTACTTCTTGCAAAGGGCTGGGATTCAGTGGCCTGTCCAGGACCACGGGTCTCAGGGGTGGCATGTGGTCTCCAGGGCTCTTGGCCCCAAGGCCGGTGATCAGTCTGCTACACCACTCAGCTGCCCTACAGCACATTTTAGAAGAGGGACAATGTGAAAGGAGAGAGAAAATATAATATATGATAGTGGGGAGGAATGGATGGAGGGAATTATAATCAGCAACAATAACAGTGGGAAAATACGGAAGTAACTTCTGTGATGAACTTATGATAAAGAATGTGATCCACCCGAGACAGAGCTGATGGTATCAGAACACAGACTGAAACAAATTTTTGTCTCTTTCCCTTACTTTATTTCTCATGAGGGTCTATATTTTTGGGAGGAAGGGGTATTATGTTTACTCTTAAACAAGATGATTTTAGTAATATATTAAAAGACAATACTTGTACAAAAATATTTATAGAGCTCTGTTTGTGGTGGCAAAGAATTGGAAGTTAAGTAAATGTCCTTCAATTGGGGAATGGCTCAACAAAATGTTGTATATGTATGTGATGGAACACTGTTGTTCTATTGGAGGCTAGGAGGGATGGGAGTTCAGGGAAGTCCGGAAAGATTTGCGTGGACTGATGCTGAGCAAGATGAGCAGAACTAGAGGAACATTGTGCACTGTAACAGCAACATGATGGTGATGATCAACTTTGATGGACCTGCTCATTCCATTAGTGCAACAGACACAATATTTTATTTTTCTTCCTTAAGGATATCATTTCTCTCTCATCACATTCAACTTGGATCTATGTTTACTGTGGAAACAATGTGGGAACTAGTGAACTGCCTTCTGTGGGGGGTGGGGGGGAGGAATGCAAGATCAAGGGGAAAATTGTAAAAAATTCAAAATTATACAAAAGGATTATGGCAGCTAAAAAAGAGTTCCAACAATTACATTAACATCTGTAGATGGCCTAAGAACTGTGAGATTCTTTGTTATGCTCTCTCCCCTGTCATTCTGTGATCAGAGATTAGATCCACTATATACACATACATATATACACACACATATAAATATGTTAAATAGGGTACATATGCATGTATATGAATGTGTACAACTATATACATATATCATATAGACTTTAATCATTCAGAATCTGCTTCTGAGTATGATTTTGAATTATACTTTTTTTACTAGCATTTTAATCATCCAGAATCTCCTTCTGAATATACTTACATATTCAGAATATACATATATTCAGAAGCAGATTCTGACTGATTAAAGTTCTGGTAAAAAGTATGAACTATATTAGAATTTCTAATATGGTTTTAAAAAATGGGAATATAACCCTATTAGTTTTATTTGTTCATTGTTCACTGCCTTAAGGATCAATGTATAATATATAATTGAAGAAGAGGAGGTCGCCAGTAGATACCATTTTATCTTGAACTCACACAATGCTACTTTGTAGAATAGTCATCAAGAGATAAGATAGAAAATATGAAATTGTATCATTTCATATTACAACATTTTATTGATAACAAAGTCTCAAATGTTAAAAATATCGTATATAATTTATAAATTAGGATTATATATGCATAATTTATATAGGGTATATATATATATATATATATATACACATATAGGATATACAAATACAGACACATATCTTATATTTACATTATTGTTTCTTATGGCTTCTCTACTAATAGAATTTAAGCTCCTAGAAGGCAGAAGCTATTTTTTTGTCTTTAAGTGTGTATGTAAGTATGTAAGTATATTCAGGGAAAATTAGCACCTCTTGTGAGAGGGCCTGCCAAGCCCTTTTCAGGGTTTCTTACCCTCTTGGGTATTTACCTGTCACCCAGCTCTCAACTTGTAGGTCCAAAAAGCAGTACTAATTGACTAATAAGCCATCTCCATAGATGGCTAAAGCAGGTTGAGGGTAGCCAACAGGCTTAAGGCCATTGCTGAGTTAGGTGATATCTACCTCAAGCATATGGACACTTTGCCAGGAGAATAGAAGATTAGAACAATTTGTTCTACTGACCATAATGATGGTTAAAGTAGGGCTGTGGAATGCTGAGAACTTGGTCATATATTGAAGATGTCATTGATCTTCCTTGAAAACAAAGGACAAACAACAAAGGCCAAACCTGGTCATAGTAAATAGTTTATAAATGTTTGTTGACTACCTGTCATCCTCACTACAGAAGAAGAAATTATTTGCCCTGGGCTGCGGGCCATTTTTGTTCCTTAAGTGTCAAAATACTAGCCAAATCCTCTAGGCATGACACTTGAGACTTTGGCTGAATCCTGGAAAGCAGACAAAATCTTTTGTCAAGATTATCCTTGAAACCTTATTATCTTGGTAGATTCTGCCAGGACTCTCAAAATATAGGGTTATATTTCCTCATCACCATAAAACTTCAGAGTAGGGTTTTTATGGATGCTGTGAATATGTTCTTCGTGGTTTGGGCATATTGCCATGTAGAAAAGGATTATGGACAAGTCTTAGGTGAGGGAAAAGCAAAGATAACTCCATGGTGGGGGGTGACAGCTTCCATAGACCAAAACAAGTTCAAGGGTTGTTCAGAGTGTTGGTTATGTACACTGTGAAGTATCTAATGTAGATGTCTTCAAACCACAATTATTCCCAGAGAAGTTAGAACAGAGTTCTTTTTTTCTTTGTGAAAAAAAAAATTAATAGGAAGTACATTAAAATATTGGGAGGGAAGCTTTTAAGGGCATTCAATATTTATTATATATATATATGTACATGTATATTAATTTTTCATGCAAATACTAAATTTATAACAGAATTAGACCACTTTCTTTAAAACAATCATCTGGTGCTCGCTTCAGCAGCACATACACTAAAACAATCATCTGAAAAGTATCATTTTCTTACTCTGTAATTAAAAAGGATATTTGTTCCAACACTCCTTACCCATGCCCTCCTTAATGTTCAATTTATGGTTTCCAAAGAATATGGTAAATATATTCTTTATTTTCTTTTACATAGTTACGATAACTAGAAAAAGTCCTGATCAAGTTGATGAGTTCTCTTTATGCATTTGATAAGATTACAGGATACAAGTTTTTGTTAGCTGGGAATACCTTTCCTGGAACTCTTTGGATATGCCTGTTGGTTCCTTGATGAGAGGACAAGTAATCATTGATGATTAGAACTGTTCCCAAAATCAATGATTTGGCATGAAATTGTCTCTTTATGAGTCCTGGAAGATGAGTTCCACTAATGGGAGTATGCCTTGATTATTGTTGATAGAGTTAGAGTAGATGGATGGACTATTGCCAGAGAAATCTTTCTATTGTAAGAATGAAGTGAGGAAAAACTCCATTCATTTAAATCCTTCTCCATTTTAAGGCTTTCTTTCCCTTGAATGTCCTGCAATTGGAAGGAGAGTGCTCTCTCTTTCCTCATTCTCTTCAGTAACCATTACTTCATGAAACCAGCAAGAATAGCAACTTAAATGAGAAAAATATTCTAATGAGAAATGTATTTGACCAGGTAAGCCTGAAATTAGAGTTTCTTGCAACCCAAAAATTCTGGTTCTTTTCTTTTTCCCTTTTGTTCCTTTTTTGTGAGACCAAGACAATGCTTAATCATTCTAAGAATGGACATTTCTAGTCTTGAGTAGCATTGAATATTTAATCCTTCATTCTTAGACACCTACTACACAGAAGAATAATTCTATTACATTTGTTTTTCAGGAAAAAAAAGTCTCCAACTGGATTATCCTATAGCTGAAGGTCTAAGAGCTTTGCCTTGGGTTGTGAAGGGATATTAAACTTGCTTAGAAACTATTATCAGAATTTTTTATTGTCCTTTATTATTTCTGACTCAGACACATCTGTGATTTTTGGTTAACTAGAAGTCTGTTTTAATGTTAACCTCATCTGCACCAAGGGGGGTGTGAAAATTTCCATAACAATGTTCACTATTTCTTAGGTAAGAAGACAGATGAAGAATCTCAACTGTATCTCCCATTCCTTGGCACTCTATAAGTCCTCCTCTTCAATCAGTGTATTTGTGAATCCTTTAAATGTAGTTTAATTTGCAACTTCATTTAGTTTACCTATAGGGTTTGTTTGTGTGGTTAGTTTCCTTGGGGGATTTTTGAAATTATGACTTTAACTAAATTTGATCAATTTTTATGATATTGAAGGAAATGGAATTATGGATCTATCTTCTCTTTAACTGTTATTTTCCAAAAGGAATGTATAAGATTGCAATGCTTAAAAGAATAATATCTTTGTCACTCTGATTTAATTTTCCCTAGAAGAAACATTGTCGGAATCCTCATGATAAGTTTTCTCTGAGACCTAAACTTACAGCACCACATAATGATCCAACCTAAGTTTTTCCATCCATAATTTTTACATTATGGTAAATATATATTTGGTGCAATTATCCATAACAAGAAGGTAGAGAGGAGACATGCAAGCTAGTTGCTATGAACTGTAAAGAGTGCAGATTCAAGTGAATGAGAAATACTGTTTCTTTGTCACACAAAACTTTTCTGCCTAGAATTAGGATAAATGATGCAAATAATAATGGGCTATTTAAGTCTTTTATGTCTTATGTAGTTTCAGTGTCACAATAAAAAGCTGTTCCACTTCCAAAACCCAATTTTATTTTTGTGACAAGGGACCTCTTCCTATTCTTTTTCAGACTTCCTACATAGCCCAACTCCTTTTCAGTTTCCTTTTAGATCAACATCTTCTCCTATTAGAAAGCAAGCTCCTTGAGGGCAGGGACTTTTTTTTTCTACTTGCATTTGTATTCCTAGCAGTTAGAACAGTACATTATTACAAGAGTTTATTAAATACTTATTGACTAACTGAAAGGACTACTTATCCCCTAATGACATTAGGGGAAATCTTAGACATGAACCATACACAAGTTTTGTCCCAAATATTTTCTTGGAGAAATCAAGGCATGATCATTAACTAGTCAAAGAGAACCTGATTCCTTGGCAATCAGCTCCCTAGGATTGAACCTTGCTCATGCCAGTCTAGGGATTTCTCCTAGGAGTGGAACACATTAGCCATCCCAAGGAGGACAAGGGAAGATATGAGGCATCTTTGATGGCATTCTTTATACAAAAGCCTTTTAACATATTATTGGTAATGTTTTGAAGGTCAGTTATTAACTTTTTCCTTTAGAAAATGATGCTCAGCTTGTATTCTTCAAATATTTGAATGTTCCATGACAGAATGTCATTGGAACAATATTAGTATTGAAAATTTGGGATGCTGGTTCAAATAGAGGCTTGGGATCCTTAAAAACTTTGTAATTTTCTAAAACAAACCAATCTACTTTCTTCCTATTCAATCCTGGGTTTGATTCATTTTCCATATATAGTTCTAAGAATCACATTTTAATGGATGAATGCCATAGGTTGTCTTCCTAGCAATGAATATCACAGTCTAAGTAATAAACATTCTTCATTTACTTGTTATTTTTTTTCATGTGCAGAGTTACATCAAACTCTTAGATGTTACGAATCTCATTCATTAGGCTATGCAATGTTCATTTAGTATGATGAAATCGAGACAAGGCTGCCTATAATAATGTTCATTAGAAGGAATTTGTCATCTCTAAAGAAACTTTTTATCAAAGTGTTCAATGTTGGATTTCCTCCATGCCATGCAACATTTTTGGTGACCATCTTTTGATGTTTTGTGCTTGGCTTGATATTAATAATTATAGGATCATTCAGCAAGGTTGTTTCTATTGCTGTATCTTTCAAGGAATCTTATAACTTTGGAAAACATGAGGGAATCTTGCCAAAGAAGTGACTTTAAGGTGACATTTTAATGTATCACATGAATTTTTTTATAGGGGGGGGAAACCAGTATTTCTTAATTGCCTCCTCTGAGTCAGGGAACCAAGCTAAATGTTTTATTAATATCACATTTGCCTTTCACAACAGTGCTAGGTAGGAGGTGCTGTTATCATCCTCATTTTATAACAGGAAACTGAAACAGAGACATATAGTTAGTAAGTGAACTTAAGTCTTGAGTCCAGACCTAGTACTCTATTCACTGTGCTTCTTAGCTGTCTTTATAATCAATAAGCAATGAATACAGTGGTGGATTTGGTTGGTTCACAACAGTTCAGCACAATTAATATCTAATTTTATGTTGAGTTCAGCCAATCAGTTGTCAAAATGGCATTGTAATCAGCATTCTCTCTAAGGTGGACACCTGGGCAGCTACCCAATGTGAAAATCACAAACATACATTGCTTACTTTCTTTTAATATTCATTTGCACAACAGTATTTTCCAAGTGCTTATAGTAATCTTCTTTCCATGAAAAGTTTGATGAATTTATGCTTTAATATTTATTTATTCATTTGTATTCACGAGTGCACTCGTGTTCCCTGAACAGTGAAATCATTAGGAAACTGGAACACATTGAACAAATAGAAATATAGATTTCTGGGTTATCTTACAGCCAATTTTGGAAGATATGGAAGTAGAAGAAAAGAAGAGTCAGAATAGGTAGAATGAGTTTTGGTTTGCATATGTCCCAACATTGACTGCTGTGGTCACATAGCTGCTTTTGCTCCATAAGGATATGTTTGCTTGCTGTAAGTAATATAACATAATCTAGTTTTGTGTACCTCTTTTATTATTCTCATTTGAGTATTATATGCATGAAATATTAAGCTTCCTTTCAGTATATCTATTCATGCACTTAAAATGGTCATTGGGGCAGAGAACTGGTTGTTAATTCATATGAATCCCACCACTAAATGGACACATTGTAATCTTGTACTGACAACAATTTTCAGGTATATGGTCAGAAAGATAAGGTGTCCTATGGCATATTACTTGTGAATATATGCCTGTCTCTCCTAATATTGTCTCTTTTTTCTTTTAGGTTTTTGCAAGGCAAATGGGGTTAAGTGGCTTGCCCAAGGCCACACAGCTAGGTCTAATATTGTCTTCAAGATTAACCACAGTGTATATTTAGACTAGTCCCATAAAACCTTTATATGAAGCAAATTAAACAGAACCAGAATAATGTGCAAAATGGCTATAATTATTAATATTTACATATAAAGGACAATAGAAAGGATAATAAACAAAAACAAAACAAATGAAACAATGCCACAAAATAAGAAGTACAACAATATCCCTCCCCTTTCTTTGTGGAGATGAGATTTGGTCGATGTGTTCTGTAAGTTTTTGCTAGTTTGCTTTGTTTTGTTTTATTGTGAGGCAATTTTTGAAATTAAGTGACTTGTCCAAAGTCACACAACTAATAAGTGTGAAGTGGCTGAGGCTGGCAGTTGAACTGCCATCTAGTTGTCCTAGTTTTATAAAGCTACAACTCTTCTTTCTTTCTCTTCATAGGTTAACTTGAGATTCAAATTTAATATTCTCAAAATCACATGCCCTAAACTATAGATCTCCTCTGAATATACTTGGTCTAGTCTAGCTGTTTTTCCTTTCTTCCATCAAAATAAAATTTACTTCCTTAAGAAGGAATTTATTTGAATTTATCTGAATTACATTGATATTATTTATATGTATGTTCCTTTCCTTGATTCGTTATAAAACCTTTTGCAAGAGAAAGAAACACAAAAAGAAAGCAAAAAAAGAAATAACCCTTCAGAATCTGATGAACACTTTATAAAAATTGTCTCTTATGGATCTTTCCCTTAATCCTAATTCCTCATACCAAAAATGAATACTATGTAAACATTTTTTATCATAATATGTATGTACAATGCTAACCTGACTGTTCACTGCTGAGTGGAGGGGAATGGGAAGGGAGGGTAGAAGGAAATTTTGTAACTTAAAAATATGCATGTGCATATGGAAGAAAATAAATACATTTAAAAAAAATTTTAAATCTTTGCAGATTTTTTAAAAAACAGTTTAGCTTCTTGTTGTCTCACACTTTTTAAAAACTCAGTATGATTTTGATTAGTTGGTTCTCATCAGATTTCTTTGTTTGTTTTTTAGGTTTTTGCAAGGCAAATGGGGTTAAGTGGCTTGCCCAAGGCCACACAGCTAGGTAATTATTAAGTGTCTGAGTCAGGATTTGAGCCCAGGTATTCCTGACTCTGGGGCAGCTGCTTTATCCACTGTGCCACCTAGCCACCCGTTTTCTTTGTTTTTAAATCAACTGCTTTTCATTTTTTAATGTAATAATAGTATTTATAGTCTGCTTTTTCTATTCATAAAATCTTATAAACTTACGCATTTATTCTTGTAGCCAATATTACTTTATTTGACTGTCATATCTATTTACTTGGCAAGTTTATCAAGTCTTCTTAGTAAGGCAGTTTTTAGGCTCTGGAGGAATCTTTGTTATATCAATTAATTTACATCAATTAAACTTCTATACAAAATTGCTGTAATCATACTTGCCTTATTCATTAGCATCATCACTTATTTACACACACACACACACACACACACACACATACACACACACATATATATATGTGGTTTGTTTTAAACATGTTTTAAGTTTTTAGTTTTTGCAAGGCAATGGGGTTAAGTGGCTTGCCCAAGACCACACAGCTAGGTAATTATTCTGAGGCTGGATTTGAACTCAGGTAATCCTGACTCCAGGGCCAGTGCTTTATCCACTGCACCACCTAGTTCCCCCGAAACATGTTTTTTTTTTAAATTATTTTTTAGGTTTTGTTTTAATTATAATTTTTGGTCTAAAACAGAAATTCTTAACCTTATGTATATTAAATAATCCCTTTTGTAGTCCACTGAAGTTTATGAATCCCTTCTCTGAATAAGTTACAAAGATAAAATTATATAGAATAACAAAGAAAATCAGTTATATTGAAATACTGTTATTGATTAAATAAAAAAGTCCATGGACCTCAATTGAGGATCCCTTATTCCAATAATTAGGTGGCCTGAATATGCTGGATGGCTGAAAATTCTTTTTTTATTTATATAAAATGACTACCTACTAAAGTAAAAAAAGGGAGTGAGGAACATGTGGATAGGATGTTCTTGAGGG
This sequence comes from Macrotis lagotis, assembly GCF_037893015.1. Classification (NCBI taxonomy): domain Eukaryota; kingdom Metazoa; phylum Chordata; class Mammalia; order Peramelemorphia; family Peramelidae; genus Macrotis; species Macrotis lagotis. The sequence goes on from NC_133666.1 coordinate 580,426,346, forward strand.
AGGAAAAATAAAAGGGACAAGGAATACCAAAAACCAAACTATTTCACAATCTTTACTATGGATAACCCAAGAAATTATCCTGCATTGTATGGTACCCTATTCTCCTTGACTGTTAAGGTGATTGAACCAGAACAAAATGGAGGTTTCTGAAAGCTGAAAACCCTGTTTGTGTAGAGACTGAAAACAACTGACAAAAAGATGGGAGGTGGAGGACCTCAGAGTTTATCTAGTCCAAACCTTACCTGAATGTATACTATCTAAATCCAGTTGAAGAAAAACAAAACAAAATAATTCTATAGAATTTGAATGAATATTACATTCACTTTTTAAAAGTTTCTCTTATGTTTTTCTTTTCTATCTTCATGGTTTTCTTTCTTTTCCTTTTATCCTAAATACTCATAAAGAAAATGACTGACTAATCTGTAAAAATGTTAAACACAAATCTATATGTTCATTATTCATCAGACTATTTGAGGGGAGTGAGAAGGACAAGTGGACAGAAATTATGTAAGTTAAAATATGCATGTGGATGAATGCTGAAAAACTTTCATAAAATATATTTGAAAAATTAAAATAAAATATCAAATAAAAAATAGAAATTATCTCTAAACCATGCCAAACACAGTCAAAATCTCAACTTGAAGGTTGCCATCAATGGAGTGCTGCTGAGTGTAATATGTATAATGAATAGATTTTAAATAGAAACTTAAAGTCTTCTTGATTACAGTATAAAGTGTGATATGTGAATTTTATTGTCTTGAAATAGAAAGAAATGCATTTGGTATATATGATCAGAATTATCAAATGTGAGGAAAACTTACCAGGTGCCAACAGATTGGGGGAAGGGGAATTATAGAGGACAAAGTTTTTCAAAAAGCATTTTAGCGTAAATTATTCCAAGACTACAGGTGCTTATGACAGATTACTATCTTCACAAACTTGATGGTATGATATAAGACCTAATCTTAATGCCTAAGAAAGTCAAAGGAGTAAGGAAAGGCAACACCTGAAAGGAAATGATTTAGAATGGATCTGGGCTTAAAAGAATGTAAGAATATATAAGATATCCCTTTTATGCTAAGAAAAAACATTAGCATAGAACAGCCTTGGGCTTCTTCTGACCTTCATATTTCTGTCAATGATACCTGTGGTTTAAAAAATATATAATATTTGAAATTTACTTTTGTCATTAGGAGTTTTAATAAAACTCTGAAATTGAGGTTACCTGTTATATATAATATATCTACCATAGGGAAGTTTATATTCAAACAATCAAATGGCATGCACATTAAGTACCTATTATGTGCCTGGTTCTCTGATGCTAGGGACACAGATACATAGCAAAGAGTTGACTATTTTTAAGTCTTTACATAAATGACCTAACTTTAAGAGGACTTGCTAATTTTTAAAAATAATTTGTTTTATTTTTCCCAATTACGTGCAAAGATGGTTTTCAATATCGAACCATTTGCAAGTTAATGAGTTACAAATTTTTCTACCACCCTTACTTCCCTCCCCATGGAAGTGAACAATCTGGTAAAACCCAGGCATATACAATCATGTTTAATATATTTCCATATTGGTCATGTTGTAAAAGAGGAATTGGAACTGGGGTCGGGGGGATATGAGAAAGAAAGGAAAGAAAAGAAAACATAGTATGTTTTGTTCTGAATTCAGATTCCATAGCTTTTTCTATGAATGTGGATGGCATTTTCCATAACAAGTCTTTCAGGATTGTCCACAATCACTGAATGGCTCTAAAGAGCTGTGTCCATCATAGTTGATCATTTCTTAATGTTGTGACCACTCATGATTTCTTACAGAACAATAGCATTCCATATCATTCATATATCACAACTTGATCAGCCATTTCTCAGTACATGGGTATTCCCTCAATTTTCAATTCTTTGCTACTACAAAGAACAGCTCGGAATATTTTTGTACATGTGGGTCTTTTCCCATTCTCTTATGATCTTTGAGAAAATGACCTAGTAGTGGTATTGCTGGATCAAAGGACACTTCCAAAATGCTCTCCAGAATGATTGGAGGAGTTCACAACTCCAATTTTCCCACATCCTCTCCAACATTGATCATTTTCCATTTTTGTCATCATAGCCAATCTGATAGGTGTGAGAATATATTTGTTTTAATTTGCATTTCTCTAAAATGTGGAGTACTTATTCATATGACTAACTTTAATTTCTTCATCTGAAAACTGATTATTTATATCCTTTGACCATTTATGAATTGGAGAATTCCTTGTAATCTTATAAATTTGATTCAGTTCTCTATATAATTCAGAAATGAGTCCTTTACCAGAAACACTAGCTCCAAAAATTGTTTTTCAGCTTTCTGCAGTTCTTAAATTGACTGCATTGGTATTGCTTGTGCAAAACCTTTGTAAATTCAATATAGATAAAATCATTCATTTTGCAGTTTATAGTGTTCTTTATCATATGTTTGGTCATAAACCTCTTCCCTTTCCATAGATCTGACAAGTTTGTCTATTTCTTGTTCTCCTAATTGGCTTATAATTTCACCTTTTACTTTGAAGTCCTGTACCCATATCTGTGAGAAGTGGATCTATTCCTACTTATTTTTCCATACTATTTTCCAGTTTTCCCAACAGTGTTTTTGTCAAATAGTGAGTTCTTAGCCCAGAAGCTAGTGCCTTATTATCATTTACTACTGTTTCTGTTGTGCCTAATCTATTACACTGATGCATTACTCTATTTCTTAGCCAGTACCAGACAGTTTGGATCACTGCTTCTTTATAATATTGTTTTAGAGCAGATCTTTTCCAAGTAACAACTTTGAACGAAGATTAAACAGATTGTAAAATGACCAGAACCCACTAAAAAAGAGTGAAACAATTTTTCAGCAAGATATTTTGGAGGAACTTCAGGAAAAGGTCTGTGGCATGTAGAAAGAGACTACAACCCAGTATAGGTGGGAGAGCTGGGAATCCAGTGAGAAACATTTAGCCACAGGACAACTAAGGTTCTGTTGCAGCTCTGCCAGCAATAAAGGTCTCACCCTAGCTCAGAGAGATAGGTTTCAAGTCCTGGGAAGTTGGTGAGGCATAAGGCTATTCTAGTGCAGGGTGAAAACCATAAGCACCAGAAATGACAGGTCAGACAATCAGGGTCCAGAACCTTTGTCTCCAGCAAAAAAAAGCTTAAGACTAACCATTTTCAACTACTATTCTGATAGGGATGAAAAAAATACCATCTCAGAAGAGGAAAGTCATGACAAAATGCATACATTTGAAGCCTCTAAGAGGTTGATGAACTAGTCTCAATTTCAAAATGACTTCTTGGAAGAGCTTAAAAAGGATTTTAAAAACTAAAGGAGAAAAAGAAGGAAAATGGAGAAAAGAAATGAGTCATGTGGGTGAATTATGAAAAATTAACTGAAGAAAAAATAATTTTAAAAGTAAACAACCAGGTTTCTTGGGTGTAGCCAAGATGGCATGTTCTGGAGCTTTTCTCTACCAAAGATAAATGAAGCCTCTACCCTGAAATTCAAACTACAGATACACCAAGAAAAAGAGAAGATTCAAAGAAGTTTTCAATTGTAGACATCATGGAGGATCTTCAGTGAAGGTTTGTCTATTTTGGGGGTAAAGGGGAAGTAAAGTACAGGAGGAGAGAGAGCTAGAAAGACAAGAGAAAAGCCACAGTGCAATCCAGGTTCTGACAGCTTAACAGCAGAGATCCTGGCAGCTAGATAGCAAGCCAGCAGGGAGAGTCCTAACCCCAAACAAAGTCTGAACACTGGGATAAAAGACAGGACTGAGTTGGGAACAAACCACTTGTAAGTCAGAACCTGGACATAAAAGAGGAAACAACCTCTGGAAAGGCAAGGCCTAACTGCAGAGGCAACATCTTGGCCACTGACAAACCAGGGATCAGATCTCAGCCCCAGCAAAAAATAAAATAAAATAAAATAAAATAAAGCTTGAATCTATACTCTCTATACTGCAGGAGCAGAGTTAAAATGGCAAAGATGAGCAAAAAAAGTTACAAAGAGAGCCCCCTTTGAAAACTATTTTACAGACAAATAAGTTAATGCCACATTTGAAGATAAAGGCTGTAGAAAAATCATTCACAGGGGGAGTATCAAAACAGTCTATAAATTGTACCCAAATACAGAAGCTCAAAGAGCTTAACAATAATTTAAAATCCAAAGAAGATAGGAAGAAGAAAATGGAAAAAAAGGAATGAAAGTCATGCGGGAAAATCATGAAAAATTGACCAAAGAAATCAACTCCATTAAAAGTAAAAATAACCAAATAGAAAAGGTAACACAAAACCTAATTGAAAAAGATAAAACTCTCAAAATTAGGATTGAACAAACAGATATCAATAAATCCACAAGGCTATAGGATTTGAAACAAAATAGAAAGTCTAAAAAATTGAAGAAAATGTAAAGTACATTTAGGGAAAATGATTGACATGGACAATAGATCCAGGAGAGAAAATTTTTGAATTATCAGAATACCCAAAAGCCTGGATAAAAAAAAGAACCTGGAAACCGTCATGCAGGAAATTATAAGGGAAAACTGTCCAAATCTGCTAGAACAAGATAACGATATAACCATTGAAAGAATCCACAGTACCCCTCCGGGAAAAAGACCCTAGGATTAAAACTACAAAGGCTGCAATAGCAAAATTCCAGAACTCTCAAAGGAAAGATCATTGCAAGCAGCAAAAAGGAAAACAATTCAAAATACAAAGGAAATACAATCAGACTCACACAAGACCTATCAGCCTCAACATTGAAGGACCAGAAGAAGTGCAATAGCATATATTGGAGAGCAAAGGACCTGGGATTACAATCCAGAGCATGCAAAATTCAGCATATACTGTCAGTGAAAAATGGATGTTCAAAGAAATGTAGACTTCCAGAATTTCCTGGTATAAAGACTTAAAGAGAACAGAACATTCAATTGCCAAATACACGATTCAAGAATTGCATCAAAAAGTTAAATGGAAAGGGGAAGGATAAAACAAAACAAAACAAATGTTGATCAAGACCTTCAAATTGCATAACATACTAAAAGGGAAGATATAACACTTAATTCTTTAGAACTTTACTTGTCTTGGGATAATTAAAGGGTAGAATATAATTGAAGAGATTGGACCTAAAGGATATGAGTATAGTTGAATCTTATCTCTCAGTCAAAGAGGTCTCAGATGACATCTCTATGTTTGAGACAAAAAGTCCTCAAGAAAAGCAGGGGTGTTAAATCTAAATTTAAGTGTCTCATTATCCTTTGATCCACATTAATTCCACTGTGTTTAGCAATTTATTTAATGAGGGCATCATAAACTGTGTGGACCTGAGTCAGTGTTTCTGTAACTTACAATCCTTTGTTAAGTTTTCAGGTGAGACCTTCAGAGCCTCCCAATACTTAGAGATCTTTAAGATTTTTACAGTAAATTAGATCACTAAGCTTCACTTAACAAGGAGTTAAGTACCCTGACCTTGGGTGGGGGAGGGGGAGGGTATGAAGTGTGAGAGAAAATAGGCTTGGAAGGAGGGACACAAATAATTCAAGAAAAGATATGGTTCATGAAGAGGATTGTATATACTTGAAAGATACTTGAAAATGGGGAAAGGTAAAAAAAATGATTATGATTATAATTTGATGTAATTTGAATCTTACCAAGCAAGCAAGCAAAAAATCTGTGATGACACTTTGATAGCAATATGAGTATCAAACAATCAAATACTCAAACTGTGATTGATGGTACCTGATTAGTAGTCCTAGAGCGATAAATAACACCAAAGAAAGAGGTACAAGAGACTTATAATTTTAGAGCAAAAGAAAGGAGAATGTGAATGCTGAGTAAATTCTTTTCAATAGATTTATACCAGAGAGGGAACAAGATACATTCCCACTTGGGTTTAAAAATCTACCTAATCTACAGGGAAGGAGATGGGGGTCAGGGGGAGACTTGGAAAGGGAAAGATAAGGGGAGAAGTGACTGATAAAAGGGAAGGTGAATATATAAGTGAAAATAGATTGAAAGTTAAATTTTTAAGAGAAAAGTCAAAAGGGAAAAGGCAGTAAAACTTTGAGGAGGAATAAGAGAAAAATATAAACGGAGAAAGATAACATGGAGGGAAATACAGAAATCTTAACTATAAATATGAATGCAATGAACTGTCCAATAAAACAGAAGCAGATAGTAGAATGGATTAAAAAACCAGTACTACCCTCTAATATGTTGTTTACAAGAAGCACATTTGAAGCAGAGAGATACAAACAAGGTAAAGGTTAAAGGTTGGAGCAGAATATATTTTGCCTCAGATGAAGTAAAAAAAAAATCAGGGGTAATGATCCTAATCTCAGATGAAGTAAAAGTAAAAATTAATATCATTAAAAGGGATAAAAAAGGAAATTACATCTTTTTAAAAGGGACCATTGGTAATGAAGCTATATCATTACTAAATATGGATGCAACTAGTGGTATGGCATCCACATTCCTAGAGGAAAAGCTAAGTTAATTACAAGGAGACACAGACAGTAAAACTTTATTAATGGGAGATCTCAATCACCTTCTCTCAGAACTAGAAAAATCTAACAACAAAAAAACCAAGAAGGAAGTTAAGAAGGTGAATGAAATCTTAGAATGCTTAGAAAAGATATACTTCTGGAGAAAATGATGGGGATAGGAAAGAATATACCTTTTTCTCAGCAGTATATGGCACCTATACCAAAAATGATCATGTACTAGGGCACCAAAAAAAGCTTATAATCGAAGGCAGAAAGGCAGAAATAATAAATACACACCTCCCAGACAATGATGAAAACAGAAATAGAAATAATAATTATACCCCAGAAAATGATGATAATTAGATAGCAAACCAAAATTTATGGAATGAAACCAAGGCAGTTTTGAGGAAATTTTATATCTCTAAATACTTATATGAATAAAATAGAAAAAGAGGAGATCAATGAATTTGGTATTCAACTAAAAAAAGGTAGAAAAAGAACAAAGTAAAGATCCCCAATTAAATACCAAATTAGAAATTCTGAAAACCAAGAGACATTAATAAAATTGAAAGCAAAAAGACCATTCATCTCATAAATAAAACTAAGAATTTATTTTATGAAAAAGCCAATAAAATATAAAAAAAAATTTGGTAAAGAGGAGGAAATTAAAGAGATAATTCAGAGTTTCTTTGCCTAATTGTATGCCAATAAATTGAATAAACTGATTGAAATTGATGAATATTTACAAAAGTATGAACTACCCAGATTAATAGAAGACAAATAAATTACTTCAATTGCCCATTTCAGAAAAAGAAATTGAAGAAACCATCATTAAACTCCCTAAAAAAAACAGTCTCCAGGTCCAGATGTATTATAAGTGAATTTTTCCAAACATTTAAGGAACAATTAATTCCTATTCTGAATGAACTATTTTAAAAAATAGGAGAGGACGGAATTCTGCCAAACTCCTTTTATGATACCAACATAGTGGTGATACCTAAAAATCAGGAAGAACCAAAACAGACAAAGAAAATTATAGACCAATCTCCCTAATGAATATTGATGGAAAAATATCTTAAATAAAATTTTAACAATGAGACTACAAGCAAGTTAATACTGGCATAATTCATCATGATCAGGTAGGATTTATACCAGGTAGGCAGAAATGGTTTATCATTAGGAAAACACTCAACAGAATTAAACATATCAATAGCAAAACCAACAGAAATCATATGATAAATCTCAATAGATGCTGAGAAAGCCTTTGATTAAATACATCCATTTCTATTAAAAACACTAGAAAGTTTAGGGATAAATGGAGTTTTCCTTAAAATAATGAATAGTATTTAACTAACACTATCAACAAATATTATATATAAAATGGTTACAAACCCAGAGCATTTCCAATAAAATCAATAATGAATCAAGCATGTCCATTATTACCATTACTATTCAATATGGTATTAGAAATATGAGTAGTAGCAATAAAAGAAGAAAAAGAAATTGAAGGAATTATAATTGGAAATAAGGAAGCAGAACTTTCACTCTTTGCAGATGATATAATGATATACTTAGAGAACCTGAGAAAAATCATCTTAAAAACTCCTTGAAACAATTGACAAAACCAGCAAAGTAGCAGGATATAAAATGAAACCACATAAATCATCAACATTTCTATTTATGAAAAACAAAGCACAAGAGCAAAAAATAGAAAGAGAAATCCAATTTAAAACAACTATACACAGCATTAAACATATGGGAATCTATCTCTGAAGACAAACCCAGAAACTATATGAACATAATTATAAAGCACTTCTCACCCAAATAGAGTTAGATCCAAATAATTGGAAAAATGTCAAATGCTCACGGTTAGATCAAGCTAATATAATAAAACAAATGACAATTCTACTTAAATTACTTATTTGGTGCTATACCAAACAAACTACCAAATAACTACCTTACTGAACTAATAAATAGTAACAAAATTCATCTGGAACAACAAAAGCACAAGAATAGCAAATGACATGATGGAAAAGAAAATGTAAAGGAAGGTGGCTCTACTAGTTCTAAACCTATACTGTAAAGCAACAGTCATCAAAACTGCCTGGTACTGGTTAAGAAATAGAATGAATCAGTGGGTTAGGATAGGTGCAAAAGAAGTTACAACAAATGACTATAGTCATCTACTACTTGAAAAACCCAAAGACATCAGCCTCTGGGATAGGAATTCATTATTTGACAAAAATTATTGGGGGGAAAACTGGAAAATAGCATGGCAAAAACTAGGCATAAATGCACATCTCTCACCCTATACCAAAATAAGTTCAAAATAGGTATAGTATTTAGACATAAAGGGCAATACCATATATAACTTAATAGATCAAGAAATACTGTATCAGATATATGGAGAGGGGATAAATTCATGACCAAACAAGAATTAGAGTACATTATAAACTGCAAAATGAATGATTCTGACTAAATTAAAAAAGGTTTTGCACTAATAAAATCTATGCTGTCAAAATTAGGAGGAAAGCAGAAAGCTGGTAAACAATCTTCACAATTCTGATAAAGGTGTCATTTCTGAAGTATATAGAGAATTGAATCAAATTTATAAGGTCAAAAGTCATTCCCCAATTCATAAATAGTCAAAGGATATGAATAGACTGTTTTCAAAAGAAATTAAAGCGCTCGCTCTCTCTCTCTCTCTCTCTCTATATATATATATATATATATATGTGTGTGTGTGTGTGTGTGTGTGTGTAATCATATGAAAAATGCTCCAAACTATTATTGATTAGAGAAATGCAAATTAGAGCAACTACGAGGTATCACTTCATACCTATCAGACTGACCAAGATGAGAAAAAGGGAAAATGATCAATGTTGGAGTGGTTATGGGAGGATTGGGATGCTGATATATTGCTGGTGGAGTTGTGAATCGGTCCAACCATTCTGGAAAGCAATATGTAACTATGCCCAAAGAGCTAAAAAAGTTCATACCCTTTGACCCAGCAATTCCAAATCTAGGTCTATATCCAGAAGAAATTATTTTTTAACTTTGAATTTTTTTTTTTACTATATTCCCCTAATTTTGCTTCCCTTCCCCCACCCCCACAGAAGGCAGTCTTTTAGTCTTTACATTGTGTTCAGGGTATACATTGATCTAAGTTGAATGTGATGAGAAAGAAATAATATCCTTAAGGAAGAAAAATAAAGTATTGTGCTTGATTGTTGCACTAATGGAGTGCACAAGTCCGTCAAGGTTGTTCATCATGCTCATGTTGCTGCTAGAGTGCACAGTGTTCCTCTGGTCCTGCTCATCTCACTCAGCATCAGTCCATGCAAATCTTTCTGGGCTTCTCTGAATTCCCTTCCCTCCTGGCTTCTAATAGAAGAATAATGTTCCATCACTTACACATACGACATTTCATTAAGCCATTCCCCAATTGAAGGACATTTACTTAATTTCCAAATTTTTGCCACCCTAAACAGAGCTGCTATGAATATTTTTGTACAAGTGATTTTTAACACATTACTAAAATATTCTTGTTTAACAGTAAACATGATAACACCTCCCCCCCAAAAAATAGAACCTCATGAGAAATAAAGTAAAGGAAAGAGGAAAAAAAATGGGTTTCAGTCTATGTTCTGATACCATCAGCTCTGTCTTTGGGTGGACCACATTCTTTAAGGTTAAGTCCATCATAATAGTGCATCATATTTTCCCACTGTTTCTGTTGCTGATTATAATTCCCTTCATTCAGTCCTGCCCACTACCATATATTCTATTTTTCTCTCTCTCCTTTTACAGAAGAAATTATTTTAAAGAAGAGAAATTCATAACAGCTCTTAATTTAGTGGCAAGGAACTGGAAATTGAGAGTATGCCCATCAACTGGGAAATGGGCAAACAAGTTATGGTACATAAATGCTATGGAATACTATTGTTCTATAAGAAACCATAAATGGTTGTACTCTAGAAAAGCATGGAATGAGTTATGGGATCTGATGCTTAGTGAAGGGAGTAGAACCAAGAGAACAACATACATATCTACAACATTGAGATGAACAAACTTGATGGAAGCAGTTTCGAGAGCCAAAACAACCATATTAGACCAGCTATGGACTATGTTATCCCATCCAGAGGAACACACACACACACACACACACACACACCCCCAACCCTTCAGAATCTGATGGACATTTTATAAAAATTAACTCTTATGTATCTCTTTCCCTTAGTTCTGATTCTCATACAGAAAATAACTAGTCTGTAAACATGTTTAACAAAATATGTATGTACAATACTAACCTGACTGTTCGCTGCCCATGGGAGGGGGGGAAGGAAATTTTGTAACTTAAAAATATAAATGTATGTATCAATGAAAATAAATTAAGAAATCTAATAAAAATGAATTTTACAAATTATCCTTACATGTAATGGGGGAAAAAATAAATACTATTAAGAAAAATAAAACTAAGTGGCTAAAGGGAAAGCAAAATTAACGTGCTGGAAAAGGAAACAAAAGTGCTAACTGAAGGCAACAAAACTTTAAAAACTATAATTGTACAAATGGAAATGACTCTGAGACACCAAGGTTCCATCAAAGAAAACAAAATGTTGAAAAAAATGCAAGAAAATGTAAAGTATGTTTTAGTAAAAATGACCAACCTGGAAATTAGATTAAGGATATATAATTTATGAATTATTGGTCTGCCTGAAGGCTTGTTCAGAAAAAGAGTCTGGACAATATCAAGTAGGCAGTTATCATGGAAAACGGCCCTAATATCCTAGATCAAGAAGATAAAATGGTATTTGAAAGAATCTACCAATCATCTCCAGAACAAGATCTCAAATTAAAAACTCCAGGTAACATTGTAGTCAAATTTCAGAATTTTCAGCTAAAGTAGAAAACACTGCAAGCAGCCAAAATAACAATTTACATAGCAGTGAACCACAGTTAGGATTCCACAGGACTTATCAGCTTCAATATTAAAGGATCAGAGGTTCTGGATATGACATTCTGTAGAATCCCAGTTCCTGAACTCCCTCAATCTTCCCCAGGTGAGCATTGGAGGGGTGGAAGACAAGGATTACAAAGGAGACAAGTGCTCCATCAAGATCTCCAAGTGCTTCATTTATTCACCAAAGCAACAGTGCGTACCTAAATACCTTTCCAGTTTCTAATTCACTCCCATTCCTGTTATACTTAGCCAAAAGACCTTCTGGTGCTCAAAGGCATCAGGTGAGGATGATGATGATGATAATAATAATAATTTACAATGGTTCCCAACATATCCCCCTTCTTGCTTTTGAAATAAAAATTACTTAATGAATGCCACATAAATTGCAAACAAAAGTTCAAAAATAGTAAAAACCAATATCCCCAAATTCCTTGAAATATATTCTATCCCCAACTTAAAAACAAAGATTACAACATTTTTCTTTTGCCAACAAAAAACATTTCATGGCAATCAAATTCAAAATTCAAACTTTAAGGAGTAACATTTAACTTTACTTAACTATTTTAGAGTTTAAACACTAATACAGTCTTAACACAGAAAAATCTTTTGTATTTCACACATCAAAGTGAGATTGTCGGATACCCTGACTGGCACCAAAATCTCAGAATACAGAAACATTCTCACACCTCTTCAGGCCAGTAAGAAATATAAAAATGTCCTACTGTTAATCAGATACACATATGCACCCACAAAACTAATTAAGACCAGTCAACAGAAATGTCATATGCACAGTTTTCATTTGAAAGACAAAATCCAAATTTCCCAATCCCAAGAAAAGCTCTTCCCCTTTTTTCTAAGCTAATTGAACCGTGAAGCTTCCCAATCAATAACCTATTGAAAAATAGTCAGTGCCCAAAAAAAGTCTTCTTCCCCTTTTCTCTTAACTAATTAAACCTCAAAACTTCCCAATCAATAACCTATTGAAAAAACATAATCATTTCCCAACCCCCTTTTCCTCCCCAAACCGGGTTTTTGGAGGGGTCTTGATCTTGTAACAGAGCCTGCATTCCATTTGAGATGAAAGCTTGATTTTCAAGTTCCAAAAAGGAAGATTTACTTTCTCCCTCCTCTCTCCCTCTGCAGAGGTTGGGAAGGGCAGAGAAAGAGAGAGCATTTGAAATCACTTAAGGGGGTTAACACCAGGACAACCTGGAGTTTCCACACCTTGTGAACAGTAGCCATGACCACAACAAACTGTCCAGCAGCATGTGTCACTTGTTCTCAACACAGAAAGTGCAATTCATAGCCCTCTACTGTCCAAGCAACTGCTAAGTTGCACCCCGGCTGTAGGCTGAGAAGTGAAACTTGCTGTATTCCTCATAGGCATCAGGGTCTATGTCACCAAACAGAGTTTTCCGCAGCCAGTTGCAGTTCCAGGGGCCTGGGTCACTTCCAGAGAACAAAGAGCGGTCAGGGAGGCAGCCAGTCACTGGCCGGCCAAAAAGAACAGCAAGCAGGTTCTCAAATTCCTGTTCATGGAGCTGGTACTGACTCCTGCTGAGCAAGAAGCTTCATCCCCTGGGGCACTGCCTCAGAGATTCTTCCCAGGACTCCTTATTGTTAACTACTTAATTGTTTTCTCACTTTTGCTGGTTCCTCTTTGTTTAAAATCAGCCTCCTAAATAACAAATCAATTTATTGCTTTCTCCTGAGTCCTCCACTCTGGGATGTGGCCTGGTTTTCTTGCTGTATCTGCTATGTCCTTCCTCTGGACTTTATTCAGATAACATGCATTTGTTTAGTCCCTGTTGGATGCCAATATGCATAGTCCCAGTTCCTGACTCTCTCAATCTTCCCTTGGCCAGTGTTGGAGGGGTGGGAGACAAGTACTCCATCAAGATCTCCAAGAGTTCCATTTATTCACCAAAGCACCTGGGCCTAAATACCTTTCCAGTCTCTAATCCACTCCCACTCCCATGGTAATTAGCTAAACAATCTTCTGACACACCAGGTGATGATAATAATAATTTGCATTGGTTCCCAACAATATTCCATAGGGCAAAAGAGCTTGCATGACAACAAAGAATAAAATACCATGCAAAATTCAGCATATTTTTTTCAAGAAAAAAAGATGCATTTGCAATGAAATAAAGAATTTGCACACTTACCTGATAAAAAGTCCAGAAGTGAGCAGTAAAATCTAATCTTCAAGTACAAAATTCAAAAGAGGCATTCAAAGGTAAACAGAATGCAGGGGGATGTTAGTTAACTCTTGACAATTATATTTCTCTTAGTAAAATTGAAAGAAACATATTTAGGCAAAGTATATGGGTTTAAATTGAGTGTGATGTGATCAAACTTAGTTCTTGAATGATTTTGATTTACATGATACTTTAGCTCATGAAGATTGTATTTCTCTAGCAGGTATTTGGAAAGAAGGCAGTGGTTAAAATGATTATAATTTGATGATGCTTTTGTCTCTTGGGAATTGTATTTCTAATGGAATAGTTAAGAGAAGTATAATTGGCCAGAAGCTGTGGGTATTAATTGATCACACGAGGTAATGTTACTTATAAATCAATTAATCAACACCATAAATTGTATTTCTATCATGAAGTTGTGAATGCACAAGAAGTGTAAAACAATCAAGACTTGAAAAGAAGTTGTGGGTACAAGATAAATTGAAAGAAATCAGGACATGGAAAGAAGGATTATTCTTGGAAAAGTCAAGGCTAGGTGGTGCAGTGGATAAAGCACCTGTCCTGGACTCAGGAATACCTGGGTTCAAATAAGGTCTCAGACACTTAATAATTACCTAGCTGTGTGGCCTTGGGCAAGCCACTTAACCCCATTTGCCTTGCAAAAACCTAAAAAAAAAGAAAAAGAAAAGAAAAGTCAAGGCTTTAGAGGATAAATAGCACCACCAAGAGGTTTGAGGGCCTATTAAAGTACAGGGAAAGAAAGGAGGTTGTGAGCACTGAGTAACATTTGACTAAGTTGTCCATGCATGTTTGAGTGCCATATTTTTTACCACCACTTGAAAGCTGATGAATGTTGAAAACTACCTTTGCATAAAAGTGGAAAAATAAAAGAAATAAAAGAAATAAAAAGAAATGAAAGAAAATGAAAAAATGAAAAAAGAGGAAAGAACTGATGAGGGAAGGAACTTCAGAGAAGTCTAGAATGACTTGCAAGAATTGATGTTGAGTAAAGTGAGGAGAACCAGAAGAATACTGTGCACACCAACAGCAACATCTTGTGATGATCAAATTTGCTCTAAGCAATCCAATAAGCAAAGGATAAGTGATTGAAAATACTATCCACATCCAGAGAAGGAACTATGAAATCTGAATGCAGACCAAAATTTACTATTTTCACTTTGTTAAATTTATATATTATGTTTTTTTTTCCCCTCTCAGGGTACTTTCCCCCTTTTTGATTTGATTCTTTCACAACATGATTATATAAATATATGTTTAACATAGTTATACAAGTATAACCTATATTAGATTGCTTTCCATAAGGGGGAGGGAACTAATGAATGGGGAAAAATATGAAACTCAAGACCTTATAAAATTATTGTTGAAAACTATCTTTGCTTGTAGTTGGAAAAATAAATGTATGAAATATTTTTTTAAAAGTATAAATTTTAGATCTGGTACTGCTTGGCCACCTTCCTTTGATGTTTTTATTAATTCTCTTGATATTCTTGACCTTTTATTGATCCAGATTAATTTTGAAACTAGTTTTTTGATAGTTTGATTGGCACTGAATAAGTAATTTAATTTAAATTGTCACTTTTATTATATTAGCTTGGTCTAACCCCATGACTAATTGACATTTTACAGTTGCTTAGATATGACTTTATTTGGGCAAAAAGTATTTTGTAACTGTGATCATATGATTTTTGGACTTTGGAGGTAGATACCCAAGTATTTGTCTACAGTTACTTTATATTTTTAAATTTAAATATTTTATTTATTTATTTTTCTAACTACACACTAAAATTAGTTTTCAAAAATCATTTTTGCAGTTTGTTGACTTTTATATTTCTCTCCTCCTTTCCCCTGACAGAAAGCAATCTAATATAGACTCTGCTTATGTAACCATGCTAAATGTAGATCCATATCAATCATATTATGAAAGAAGAATCAAATGCAAATGAAAGAAAACAACATTAAATAGAAAAATGACAATGCATCAGACTTTTAAAAATTGAAGATAAGTAAGCTTTTGTCTGCATTTAAACTTCATAGTTTCTTCTCTGGGTATCGATAGTATTTTCCATCACAAGTCTTTTAGTATAATTTATTATATATTATAATGCTGAAATGAACAAATCCATCATTGTTGATCATTATGCAATGTTGCTGTTGCTGTTTATAATATTATTCTGGTTTTGTTCACTTCTCACATCATCAGTTCATACAAGTCTTTTCAGGCTGTTCTGAAGTCACATCCCTCATGATTTCTTATAGAACATAGTGTTCCATCACAGTCATATAACACGATTTGTTCAGCCATTCCCCAATTGATGGACATCTCCTCAATTTCTAATTGTTTGCCAGTGCAGAAAAAGCTGCTATAAATATTTTTGTACAAGTGGGATTTTTACCCTTTTTTGTGATCTCTTTGGGATACTGACCTAGTAGTGGTATTGCTGAATCAAAGGATATACTGATAAAAGTGTATGCCCTTTAGGCATAATTCCAAGTTGCTCTCCAAAAAGCTTGGATCAAGTTCACAGCTCCACCAACAATGCATTAGTATCCCAGATTTCCCACATTTCTTCCAACATTGATCATTAGCCTTTCTTGTTCATATTGGTCAATTTGATAGGTGGAGATGGTACCTCAGAGTTGCTTAATTTCTATTTCTTTAATCAATAATATTTTAGAGCATTTTTCATATAACTATAGATATCTTTAATTTCTTCAACTAGTAATTGCCTTTTTGTATCCTTTGACCATTTATCAATTAGGAAATGACTTATATTCTTATAAATTTGAATCAGATCTCTCTATATTTTATAAATGAATCCTTTGTCGGAAACACTAGTTATAAAAATTGTTTCCCAATATTGTCTTCCTTTTAATCTTTGTTGCATTGATTTTATTTGTGCAAAAACTTTTCAGTTTAATGTGATCAAAATCATTCATTTTGTCTTTTATATTTTCTTTCTCTTCTTTGGTCATAAACTGCTTCCCTTGCCATAGATATGACAGGCAAACTATTCCTTGTTCTCCTAATAGGCTTATGATATCACCTTTTATATATTAAATCCCATACCAATTTCTACATTATCTCCATATCAGGTATGAGATGTTGTTTCTATGCCTAGTTTCTGTCATACTACATTCCTTCAAATATCAGTCAATGTCCTAACTTCCATAAAAAGCATTTTCCAATCCTTAATATTAGTGTTTTCTCTCATAGATTTGCCTCAATTTATAGTGTGTACATATATATGACATGAATATATATAGATATATATATATATGTATATAAAATGTAGAGGCATCCTTTATTGTACATGGTTGTTTGCATGTTGTCTCTCCCATTAGACTGTGAGCTCCTTGAGGGCAGGGATTGTTTTTTTTTCCTTTCTTTGTATCTCCAGCAGTTAGCACAGTTTTTGCTCTTCTAAAACAAAGGAAAAGTTAGCATAGTGCCTGGCATATATTAGATGCTTAATAAATTTCAGTTGATGACTAACTTGCTTCATTCTTTACATTACATAGTGAGAACTAGAATGACCTTTAGAAGTCATGTAGCCCAAACTCCTCAGTTTATAGATATTTATAGTTTTAGAAAATTGCCTGGGGAACTGAGAGGGTATCACTATGATACTGTGGTCAGAGCAGAACTAAGCAGAAATGATACCAATCTCTAGGGTGGGAGCGGAAAGAAGAAGAAAAAAGACAAAAGAAATTTACAGGATAGCTTTGTTACCTATTTTAAAAGAATACCAAATTGTACGATAGATTTATAATTTCATGGGTAATCATCCTTTTCATTATACTATGTTATGGAAATGCTTATTTTATTCCATAAGTTAAAAATAAAATAAATGTTTATTTAAAAAAAAACAAAATATTTAGAATCATAAGACCTGTGTTGAAATTCTGTCTCAGTGACTTATTACTCATGTAGGACCTTGCATAAGTCCTTAATTTTGCTAAGCTTCAATTTCCTTATTGATAAAATGAGGGGATTGGACTAGATGGATAGTATAGTTCTCTATCTCTAAATGTATGATTCTATTATACATTTTACCTAGTCACTTAAGTTAGTCTTATTCAACTAGTATGATTTTACATAGTGACATAACTAGTCTGATTCAGACACTTGACTTGAAACTAGGTCCTCTTGACTCCAAGAATGGTGCTTTAGCCTCTAAGGAACACTATGTCTTTTATGAAATACAGGTTTGGACCTTAAACATGTCAGATAAATATGTAGGACTCTCTCTGAACCTTGCCCATAAGAAACTTTTCTCAATGGAGCAAAAGAAAGATTTAAAATGGACTTGCAAGTACATGAATTTTCAGAAAAATATCTGGCTCAAAACCAATTTGCAAATCCATTTTTAAAAGACTCCAAGTTGAAAATATAATAACAATATTCTTAAAGATAAAAACATGCATGTGACAGATTCATTAGTAATACTATTTATTAAAGCTCTATGCCTGTATTCTCTATCAGACATATTAGCAACAAAATGACACTCACTATTTCTTGTAAAGAAAAGAGGATTCAATTCTAAATATCTGTCCTAAACCAAGTTGGGCATGCCTTGACCTGAAGCTATCCAGTCTTCTAGGGAGAGGAAATCTTTATCCATCAGAGAAGAGAACCAGATATGCTTCTTCCCATGTGTCCTCTAGAAAAGAAAGGGAAATAAAGTCTAGCTGCTCCGCTTCCAAAGAAAGAGAATGAAGAACTAGCTTCTTTAGGGCCAATCATAAATCATGTCTATTCTTAGACTCTCCATATTGCTTCTAATGTAATCAAATTATACTGTCTCGCAAAAGTCTCTACAGCCTGTTCCCTCCCAATTTCTCAATAGTCACTCTACTGCAAAACATTCATTTTCTGTTCAGTTATCAGGAGGGAAAAAAAAGAATACAAGCAAAAAACAAAAACCCTTACTACTGATGCTGATATCTTTTTCCAGGGTTCAACCAAGTTTAGAGTTTGGCTAGACATTTAAGACACTAAGGTCATTAACTACATCTTGAGTCATTGAGTCATTGACAGTTATCTTGATTTTTGGCTTCCACTGGACTACAATGACTATGAGAGAGAGAGAGAGAGAGAGAGAGAGAGAGAGAGAGAGAGAGAGCAAGAGAGAGAGAGATATGCTGTGTAACAAGTGTAACAAGCATACTGGATGGCATAGGATAGTCTAAGAGTTGCATTGGTGCATAAAGTTTTTTCTTTTTTAAAAAAATATTTATTTATTTATTTGTTTGTTTGTTTATTTATTTATATTGAATTTTGAAATTTTTCCCCTGGTCTTGCTTCCCTCCCCTCATCCCCACAGAAGGCAGTCTGTTAGTCTTCACAATGTTTCCATGGCATATATTGATCTAAGTTGAATGTGATGAGAGAGAAACCATATCCTTAAGGAAGAAAAATAAAGTATAAGAGATAGCAAAATTAAATAATAAGATATTTTTTTCTGAAATAAAGGTAGCAGTCTTAGGTCTTTGTTAAAACTCCATGATTCTTTGTCTGGATACAGATGGTATTCTCCATCGCAGATACCCCAAAATTGTGCCTGATTGTTGTTGCATACAGTTTTAACAGAACCAGAAAATGGTAGCAATCCCAAGCATAAATTAATCAAAATTAATGATTTAATAAACCTTTATTATTTAATAGTAACTGCGCTAGGATGCAAATACATCCACAAAGCTTCAAGGAGTTTAAATTCTATAGAGGAGGACAAGATATACATATACAAGTATAAACAATATATGTGTAAATTTGGGGGGGAGCCTTACAGCTGAATAGGGGGATTTGAGGATCTGGAAGGGCCTCACAAATTGTGTGAACTAAGTTTTGAAGAAAACAAAAAAACCCCACCAACTAGGGATTCTAAGAGGCAAAATATCATTTGTTTTTAAAAATTTTAACTTTAATTTTATTTATTTGAGGCAATGGGGTTAAGTGCCTTGGCCAAGGTCATACAGCTAGGCAATTATTAAGTCTGAGGCCTTCTATGAACTCAGAGTGACTCCAGAGTCAGTGCTCTTATCCACTGTGCCATATATTTGCCCTGGAGTGTCATTCACGTGGAACATCAAGAAAGACATTCTCTTAAATTCACAGAATTTGAGCATTGGAAGGGACCTTATTATTTGACGTTTCCAACCTATTCAGGAAAAGAATCACCAATATCACATAACTGAAAAAATGATCATTAAGCCACTGCTTGAAGACTTCAATCCTTGAAAAAGACTATCTTAAAGGATTAACTAAAACATTAAGAGGATGGATTATCAGAAGCAAGAACTCCTTGCCTGTTAGCTGAGCAGGAGACAGAATGGGTAATGCTTCCCAAAGGTTCAGATCTTCCTTGAAGTCAAACATTCGCATTGATATTTTACTGGAGTTAAGGTGGTCAAGAGAATTTTACTTCAAGGACATAAACTATCTTAAATATCCTCATCTGCCCTGCCCTTGAGCTGTTATGGCACTGCCATAGTTGTGCTCATCCAATTGCCTCAAAGGGTCTGTAGAGTCTATTTCATAAAACCAAACAATCTTTACTATTTGAATATAGGCTACATCTGAGAATATCCATCTTGAAGCTTACTAAATGTTGGATGGGCTATATAAAGCCTAATCTGTTTGTTGATTGTGACATCCTGGAACATATACAATGGAAAAGTCGAGCCAGATTGGGGGGGAATACATCCACCTTATATGCCACTGGTTTAAAATTATACTGAAAGAGATCCAAGTTTAATGATCTGATTGGACCACTATGGGTAGCTGGATCCCTTCCAAGGGATGGTGCCAAGCTCAAAAGCTGTCTTGGTTGCTAGTAGCTCTTTTCCCCAGATTGTAGAATTTTTTTCAGCTGCTGTTAGATTGTTCAAAATATATATACACAGAGCAAAGTTTAGGTTTTTTTTTGTTTTGTATTTTTTTGGGTGGTGGGGAGGGAATTGGCAGTTTGGGGAAGGACAGTCATTATCACATAGGAGACATTTTTCGCTTGTGATTGACTTTTTGGTATCTTTGATAGTTTGGATATCTTAATACAGAAGCAGGAATGAATTTTCATTTCAGGTCCCTATGAATTATTTCATTATTTGAGTGGATTGCAAAACTCTTACTTGATCATATTACTTGATCATATTACAAAAGTTTAGGGTCCTGTATTGTATTACAAAGATTTAGTGTCTTGTGCATTGTCATTTCAGGTCTCTATTAGCAGTTTCTATTTGAGTATTTTATAGAGCCTTAGGGTATTTACCTGATTGTATTATAACTTTTTTAGTGTCCTGTAAGATGCATATTGAAGGTCTCTGATTCTTTCCTGTTTTCCTCTGCTCCACCCCCACCCTCCAATGTCATGTCCATCTTTTGTAAGTTTCCCATATGAACTCCCCCACAGCTCATTTTATGATTCTAGAATTCAGACTTCTCTTACTTAAATGGACATTTCCCCTACTTCATTAACTGATAGCTCTGATGCTGTTGCTGGAGGATGGTCTTTACCAAGGTGACAGGTTGGCCAAGGAATCACTAGTAGATCAAAATGTCATCAAGACAAACTACTAACCTCCAATCTAGCAGGTTTTGAAAGATTGAGCTCATGAATCACTGGAAAAGAGCAGGACTGTTTCACAACCCAAATGATATAACTCCATACTTGAAGGGTTCTTGACTGGTCTGAAACATTGTCTGCTACTCATCCCCCCTCCCTAATTCAAATCAGATTCTTCCTTTATCCCCACTACCCAATACCCCAGGGCTCAGATAGATGAAACTAAGTGGTTCCTACACTGTCTGGAATTAGAATAGAGGATGAATACCAAAGCATAAAGGAATTGAAGACCTTATAATCATGGCAGAGTCTTAGCTCCTAATTTTTTGCTTTTATTAACATGATCATAGAGCCCTTGTGAGGGGAGCATGATATTGGGGATCAGAGATAAAAGGTCAAATGAATAACTTATAAACATTCCTATCATCAAAATCAGCAAGATATTCAGCACTTGTTACAGAATAAATGTCTCATATACATAAAACTCAAATAAATAAATCAAATTAACCACATAATCTTGAGGTCTGTGTAGAGGTAACACTTTCTTCAGTTATACAACCTGTATCTGCTGGTCCTGAGAGATGTTATTTTTTTGGGCTGTGCAGTATAATGCTGCTAGTTAAATATGTGAGATCTTTCTGAAACTAAACCTATTGTTTCAGTCACTCTTCTAACTAGATAACTGTATTATTTTTGTTTGTTTTCATATCTATAGGAACTTACAGCATCTTCAGGGCTGCACTGGGTTTGTCAATTCCTTTACAAAATGGTCCATCAAGAATAACCAGTTCCATTCCTCTTAGATTCTACTCCAGCATATAGAAGGTACTGGCATAAACAACATGGAACTCTTTTTTTGTCAGAGTTGGTAGAGCTATTAGTTGGTAGATTCATCTAAAAGTGGATCACTGAAAGTCTCCCTGAATTTTACAGGAAAGTCATTTGGCAAGAAAAGAGGATTTACTTGTTAGGTCAGACATTTCTCAGTAAGTGGCCTGTTCCATTTGCTATGTTTTATTGGAACTCCTAGGGGAGGGAACAAAACTAACTTCAGAAAGGCAAAGGGCAGAAAATGCAGAACTAGAAGGTCTCTAGACAATTCACATTAATATAAATAATGTCTAAAGTCATTTAATCCTCTATTCTCATTATATGTGGTTTATTAATTGTTTTGTGGTTTTTGTATTTTGAAACAGCAAGGTAGTATAGAATAATGGACCTGGAATCAGGAAGTTTTTTTCTTTTTAAAAATTTATTTATTTATTTTGATCCATATTCACATGTATATACTTAAGTTACAAAATTTCCTTCCACCCTCCCTTCCCACCTCTCCTCCCCTCAGCAGCAAACAGCCAGGTTAGCATTTTACATACATATTTTTGATAAACATGTTTATATATTAGTCATTTTCAGTATAAGGAATTAGAATTAAGGGAAAGAGATATATAGGAGATAGTTTTTATAAAGTGTTCATCAGATTATGAAGGGTAAGGTTTTTGTTGCTTTATAGTGTTTTGTTTTTCTTCCTCTGGATGGGGATGACATTGACTATAACCCATCTAATGCATTTGTCTTAGCTCTCTGACCTGCTGAGAGGAACTTCTTCCATTAAGGTTCAGCATCTCACAATGTTGTGGTTAATGTGTACATTGCTCTCTTTGGTTCTGCTCCTTGTTCTCTACATCAGATCTCCTAAGTCATTCCATTCTTCTCTAGTGTCTGACCATTTATGGTTTCTTATAGAATAATAGTATTCCATAGTATTCATGTACCATAACTTGTCTACCCATTTCCCAATTGATGGGCATCCCCTCAATTTCCAATTCTTTGCCACTACAAAAAGAGCTATTATGAATATTTTGGAACATGTAGGACATTTCCATTTTAAAAAAATAATCTCTTCTGGATATAGATCTAGATTTGGAATTTATGGGTCTGAACTATCTTTACTCTTTGGGCATAGTTTCATGTTGCTTTCCAGAATGGTTAGATCTTTTCACAACTACACCAGCAATGCATCAGTGTCCCAATCGTCCTACAACCTCTCCAGCATTGATCATTTTCCCTTTTTCTCATCTTGACCAATCTGACAGGTGTGAGGTGATACGTCATTGCTGTTTTAATTTGCTTTTCTCTAATCAATAATTACTTGGAGCATTTTATATGATTATATGTAGTTTTAATTTCTTCATTTGAAAACTGTCTATTCATAAATTTGACCATTTATCATTTGGGAAATTACTTGTGACCTTATAAATTGGACTTTTATTAGAACTCCTACTTGTGAAGATTGTTTCCCAGCATTCTGCTTTCCTTCTAATTTTGGTAGCATTGATTTTATTAGAGCAAATACTTTTTAATTTAATTTAGTTGAAATCATTCATTTTGCAGTTTATAATGTATTCTAATACTTGTTTGGTCATACATTCAACCCCTTTCAATAGATCTGATAGAATATTTCTTGGTCTATTAATTTATCTATGCTGTTGCCTTTTATGTCTAAATCCTGTACCCATTTTGACCTTATTTTTGAATAGGGTATGAGATGTGAGTCTATGCCTATTTTTCCGTACTATTTTCCTGTTTTCCCCCAACAATTTTTCTCAAATAATGAGTTTCTATCCCAGAAGCAGATGTCTTTGAATTTGTCAAATGGTAGATTGCTGTAGTCATTTACTGCAACTTCTTTTGAATCTATCCTAATCCATTGATCCATTACTCTATTTGGTTTTTCTTTTTTAGATTTTTGTCAGCAATGGGGTTAAGTGGCTTAAGTGATTAAGTGGTTAAGTAGCACACAGCTAGGTAATTATTAAGTGTCTGAGAGCAGATTTGAACTCAGGTACTTCTGACTCCAGGGCTAGTGCTATATTCACTGAGCCACCTAGCCGCCCCCATTACTCTATTTCTTAACCAGTACCAGGTTGTTTTGATGACTGCTGCTTTATAGTTATAGTTATAGATCTGGTAGAGCTAGGCCACCTTCCTTTACATTTTTTTCATCAATTCCTTTGCTATTCTTTCCCTTTTGTTGCTCTAGATGAATTTTGTTACTCTTTTCTAGCTCAGGAAAAACATATTTATTTGGTAATTTGGTATGGCATTGAATAAGTAATTTAATTTTGGTAGAATTGTCATTTTGATTATATTGGCTCAAACTTACCATGAGCAATTGACATTTTCCCAATTATTTAGATCTGATTTTATTTGGGTGAGAAGTACTTTATAATTGTGCTCATACAGTTTTTGGATTTGTCTTGGGAGGTCGATTCCCAAGCAGTTAATATTTTTCTTTCTATCTCTTGCTCTTGGGTTCTGTTGTTCATATATAGAAATGCTGATGATTTGTGTGTGTTTATTTTATATTCTGCTACTTTGCTGAATTTGTTCATTGTTTCAAGGAATTTTTAGATGATTTTCTCAGGTTCTCTAAGTATACCATCATATCATCTGCAAAGAGTAAAAGTTTTGCTTTCTCGTTGCCGATTCTGTTTCCTTCAATTTCTTTTTCTTCTCATTGCTACAGCTAGCATTTCTAATACCATATTGAATAGTAATGGTGATAATGGTCATCCTTGTTTCACCCTGATTTTATTGGAAATGCTCTGAGTTTATTCCCATTATATTTAATATTTGGTGATGTTTTCTTTAGATACTATTTATTATTTAAATGAAAACTCCATTTATTCCTAAACTTTCTAGTGTTTTTAAAAGGAATCGATGTTGTATTTTATCAAAGGCCCTTTCAGCATCTGTTGAGATAATCATGTGATGTCTGTTGGTTTTGCCTTTGATATTTATAATTATGTTGAGTGTTTTCCTAATGTTGAACCTACCTGGTATAAGTCCTACTTGATCATGGTATATTATATTAGTAATAACTTGCTGTAGTCTCATTGTTAAAATTTTATTTAAGATTTTTCATCAATATTCATTAGGGAGATTGGTCTATAATTTTCTTTGTTTTGGTTCTACTTGGTTTAGGTATCTGCATCATGTTGGTATCATAAAAGAAATTTGGAAGAACTCCCTCTTCTATTTTTAAAAAATAGTTTATGTAGAATAGGAATTAATTGTTCCTTAAATGTTTGGTAGAATTGACTTTTAAATCCTTCTGGGACTGAAGTTTTTTTTTTCATAATTTTCCTGCATGATTCTTATTTCTTTTTTCCATTTTTCTTCTTCTACTCTTCTTTGGTTTTTGAATTCCTTTTTACGTTCTTTGATGAGCTTTTGTGTTTAAGTCTAATTTATAGACTGTTGTGATACTTCCCCTGTGAGTGATTTTTTTACTAATTTCTACTTTAGACATGGCATTGTTGTCATCTTTGTAAAGTATTTTTCTCTAGCAAGCACTCATTTAGCTTTTCTTTTCATCTTTGTTTTTCAGTTCATCTGCTCCTGGGGTGTAGAAAGTAAGTATAGATGCAAGTTTTTTTTTTTGTTTGTTTGTTTTGTTTTATTTTTGCTGGGGCTGGGGTCTGATCCCTGACTTGTCGTTGGCCAACATGT
The DNA here is from genome assembly GCF_037893015.1 of Macrotis lagotis. Taxonomy (NCBI): domain Eukaryota; kingdom Metazoa; phylum Chordata; class Mammalia; order Peramelemorphia; family Peramelidae; genus Macrotis; species Macrotis lagotis. The sequence goes on from NC_133666.1 coordinate 580,452,110, forward strand.
TGCCTATGCAGTTCAGGCCTTGCCTTTGCAGAGGATTTTTTTCCTCCTTTAAATCCAGGTTCTGACTTAGCATTGGTTTGTTCTGAACCCAGTCCTGTCCTTTACCCTGGTGTTCCCAGGATTCAGACTTTGTATTTGAGGTTGGGACACTTCCTTGCTAGTTTGCTATCTAGCTGCCAAAATCTTTGCTGTTGTCAAACTATTGGGATGCTGGATTGCACTGTGGCTAAAAGCCTCTTGCTGGCTTTCCCTCACTCGTGACACTAGGATTTTACTTCTCCATTTCCCCCAAAGATATAGGCCTTTACTGAAAATCCTCCATACCTACTGTTGTAAACTTCTTTGAATCTTCTCTTTTTCTTAGTGGTACCTGGAGCTCAAATGTCAGAATAGAGGCTTCTTTTATCTTTTGTAAGCAAAAGAGCCAGGAGCATGTTAGCTTCATGACACAATCTTGGCTCCTCCTTGGAAGTTCTTGAGTCAGGAAGATTTAAGTTGAAATGACCTCAGATACTTAATAGATATGTTACAGGGCAAGCCACTTAATATTTATTTTCCTCAGTATTATCATCTGTAAAATGAGGATAAAAATAGAATCTACCTGGAAGTATTGAAATGAGATAATAATTATAAAGTTCTTAGCATAGTTCCTTATAAATTTTTATTTTTATTATAATTATAAATAATAATTATTAGCTATGTGACCCTAGTCAAGTCACTTAGCTTCTGCCTGCTTCAGTTTTATCCTCCATAAAATGAAGATAATAATAGTGCTTAATTTCTAGGGCTGTTGCAGGCATAAAGGGAAATAACATTGTAAAATGTATTGTAAACCTAAAAATTCTATGTACTTACCAGCTATTTTTACTATTTTATTGCTATTAATTATGTCTCAAAGTGTGAATAAACAATTGATATTATAATTCTTCCTCAATGATATATCCCCTGATCATCTGAGGATATTTCTTGGAATCAGGGATTCCAAGATTTAGACAGAAAAGTGACCTGAGGTTACTGAATCCCATCGCTTAATTTTATAAATGAGGAAATTGAGACACCAATACATTAAGTAATTTGGATACACATTTGAGTTAAGATTTAAAACCAGATTTCAACCCAATGATCTAAACCTCTATTCTGTGATCCCTGTGTTTCAGGGAACAAGCTGATACCATTTTATGAGTGGGAAAAATTAAGGAACTGGAGGCATTCCTATGTTAATGTTGAGAATTGATGACCAAAGGTAGAAATGCAAAATGAGGTGGTTTTTGTTTGTTTGTTTGTTTCACATTATACACTACTGTTTCTGGACCATTAACTATTCCACCTTTTACAAGGTTTGTCTAATTCCCAGCAACAATGACATTAGATTATATAGAGTGAGATTAGGTAGAATGTCAATGAAAAGAAAAACTATGATAGAGCAATGATATTCATTAAGTAGCCTTTGTCTAATCAAGAAGAGAATGTAGGATTTCTAATATGAGAATTGACTGAGAGTTGAGGGGTATTTTATTTGAAAATAGAAATAAGAGTGCAGTTTAAACTATATGACAATAATGGTCCATGAAAAACAAACAGAATAGAACCCAGTTGCACAAAACACTATTTCCTAAATGGACTAATTCTGATAAATCACCAAGACATGTGGCTGGTAGATTCCAGACAATGTGTTTATACAATGGCAAACAATGCCCCATAGACATTTATATTGTGGATACTCTTGCTATGTCAGTACATAGCTATAAAACAAGCAAAGGACTGAGCATAATTATAGTCTTTCTCAACATAGCAGGAAAGAACAGGTTTGAAAAAGGCATGATTGTAGTCCACTAAAGAGTACATTAGCACAATGTAAGTGTAACTTATAATGAACACAGATGATATTGTTGATTATAGTTACCATAACTAGAACAGTGACAGTAAGACTTTGCACCAGGGTCTCAAATTTAAAAGGCACTAAACACTTGCAGTCCTTCAGCAACATAGGAACAAGAACTTAGAAGCTAGTTAGCAAGAATAGTTAAAATGGGAAACTGCCAGATGAAGCATGGTTATTACTTACACTTGTAAGTTCTTTTCCAAACAACCCTACTTACCCCATGAAGAAAGTGGTTTCCCTAGTTGTATTTGAAGGAATGTTTCATACTACTTGACCCAGACCATTTCATGCCACTTGTTCTGATTAGAAAAATTACTGGTTATGACACTTGCCCAGGCTGGAGCTATTCACATCCTCAAGTATGATTATTAGAATTTAGGATTGATCAGTCTGATTGACTGATTTAAATGTTCCTTGAGTGTCTTCATTATCATTAACTAGTTCACTGAACTTTGGGATTTGATCCATGTCCCAAATAGCTATATAAATTCAGTCAGTCCTATCTCTCTCTGGTCCTTGTATAATCATACAAAATGAAGATATTATACTAAATGGTTCTTAAGGTTTCTTCTAATTCTAAATTTCTATACCTATGGGGCACAAAAAAAGTCATATTAATCCACAATGCCCCTAAAAATGACCTTTTATGAGCACCTTCAAATTAATATTATTTTTAATTTAATTCAATTCAAATTAATACAATCCAATATTCATTAATCATCTGTTCTATGGGAAGAAAAAAATCAGTTAGTTATTAAGGAAGCAAATACAAAAAAATAAAACATGATATCTACCCTCAAAGAATTTATTATCTGGGGAGTGAGGGGTATGTGATGACATAAATGAGAATGTAAATTTAACAATGTGGTAGGAGCAAAAGAAAACTCCAAAATGCTAGGAAAAATTTGAAAAGGGAGAGTTCACTTCTAGCTGAAGGTATCTGGAAAGGCCTCAGGGAGTAGATATTACTATTGCTACTGGTAGTTATATCTTGAAGGATTTCAGTTTGTAAGGCTGTGAAGCAAGTGTATTCTAGTTATAGAAGAATGTGACTGCTTCAAGGTAAGAGAAATCAAGACAAGATCAAACAAGTATCTAATAATCCAGTTTCCTTTCCCTCTGAGATTATCTTCCATTGATGTATTTATCATTTATATCCCTAGTTCCTTGTATCTTATCTCCCCATTAGAATGTGTTTCTTCTTTTAAATTTTTTTTTATTTATTTAAGGCAATGGGATTAAGTGACTTGCCCAAGATTACAGTCAGGCAATTATTAAGTTTCTGATGTTGGATTTGAACTCAGGTCCTCCTGACTCCAGGACCAGTGCTCCACTGTGCCATCTAGCTGCCCCACGAATGTGAGTTTCTTAAGAATGGGGATTATTTTTAGCCTTTCTTTGTATACCTAGAAATTATTAGAGTATTTGGCTCATCAGTAAACACTTAAAAATTATTTCTTGAATATGTAGGAAGCATAAATTTAAAATGAAGATGAAAGTTCAAACATTATTCCTCAGTTGATCTTTGATTTGATTGATGTTGTTATGTACTCCATTGGTAGAGATTCTAAACCAACTTTTTGAAGATCTTAGCACCTTGTCATCTTGGCACTCTTGACCATGTGCATAATTCTCATCACAGCATCGAACCAAAGCATTTTTTTTGAGGACTTCTGACATTCCGAGTATCAGAGTAACAGTACCCATCTGTTATTTCTTTCTCTTCTATGCGACTTGCTGATCTCCTTTTCAGGTTAAATGTTTTATGAAGGATACCCTTTATGTCACTTCTATTTTGATTATTAGGAAATTTCAAGATGTCATCTCATATGCAATCATGTGACATCACCTAAAGAGTATGTGCTTAAAAAGATGGATCTTTGTTTTAGTGAGAATCTTGACATTCTTAAAACTACTTTCCATCTCCCCCAATCCAATCCAACCAGCTTTCTTCTTCTTGTTTGATTCTGGGTCCAATTGATTGCCCATCTGCACTGGTTGGTCAAATATATATATTTGTGCGTGTATGTGTGTGTGTGTATTCATGTATATATATATATATATATATATATATATATATATGTATATATATATATATTTGTGTTATATATATTTGTGTATATATGTGTGTATATATTTGTGTGAGTGTATATGCACACACAAAATATATAAATAAAAATACATATATACAAAATATATATGAATGCATGTACATGTGTATGTATCAATGTATATATGCATATATAAAATATATATAAAAGTAAACAGATGCTGCAGGGGAGCAGAGAAAGAAAAATAAATTACAGGATAACTATTACATATTTAAAAGCAATAGCAAGTCGTACATAATAGATTTACAGTTTCATGTGCAAGCAACTTTTTATTATGTTATGCTTATTTTATTCCATAAATTAAAAATAAAATAAATAAAAATTTTAAAAAGGAGAGAAATGGATTAATAAATTAACCAAATTATATCCAAGTCTACTGTCTTAGTCTGGAGAATAGACTTCCTTCATATATTTGGTTTTCTGTTTGTAGTTTGTTAGACTGAACTTTTATTTTTTTGTTTGTTTGTTTTTGTAGGTTTTTGCAAGGCAAACAGGGTTAAGTGGCTTGCCCAAGGCAACACAGCTAGGTAATTATTAAATGTCTGAGACCGGATTTGAACCCAGGTACTCCAGACTCCAGGGCCGGTGCTTTATCCACTACGCCACCTAGCAGCCCCTAGACTGAACTTTTAAATCCTGTAGTGAGATAAATTCCTCAAGGAATTTTTTTCCCTAGCTTTTTTATTCACTGAGTCTTTGAAGGAGTACCTGAGATTTAGTAAGGACCTAATAAATACTTGCTGATTGAGGGACTGTTCCATCCCAGACCAAGAGCAAAAGGTTCATTTGATGGACACCTCCATTAGAATGTGAGCTTCTTGAGATGCATGTTAACTTGATTTGGTTGAACTTGTCTACAACCTTGGCTTATAACTCAACCAGAGTACCTTAGGTAGCAAGATTAGCTCCTTCATTTGGGATGGACTTTAATGACTCTGTTAGTTATAGATGAGCATTCTTGCTATGATGGCTCCTTTTACAGAACAAGAAGGGGGCTGGGTAGAAGTTTGGCTACTATAGTGAGGTCTCTAGCAAGCAGCATGCTATACCACTGGCTGTTGCTCTGATGACAGCCCCCATTGTCATACATATGCATGAGGAATCTGGAGCTAAAATTGCTTTGGGGGCCTTTGTGTGATTAACATTTCAGCAGTTTACAGAGTCTTTGCCCTATCATTTCCCAGCTTTAAAAATTAATGTGCCTGTTTCTTTATTATGAAAATCAAAGAAGAAAAAGTACTGCTAAAGAAGTTTAGTAGGAGACAAAGAATTCCTTCTAGTGGAAGATGTTGCTGACTTTTTTCCCTGCAAATGCCATTTTAACATCCAGAGACTTTTCTTTTGGAATTACCTGGTAGGCCCATTATCTTTCAGAGCTCTAGACTCCCTCTACTCTGATCCTACATGTCCTCCCCTCAACCAAAGTCATTTATACTCACCAATATGAGCCAGGACTTGGCTCAATGCCTCCCCCTACTGGATTCTCATTGCCACTCTTCTATTAATTCAGGGACTTCCACCCAGCCCAGCTTTCCCAGTTTGAGAAGCCATAATAATTTCATAGTATCATAGGTTTTAGAGTTGAAAGATACCACAGAGATCATCTAACATAATTCCTCTTTTTTATGGATGAGGAAAATGAGGTCTAGGTAAGTTAAGTAAGTTGTCAAAGATCCAACAGCAAGTGGCCAATCTTTTGACTGAATCAAATGCCTATTCCATGACTGCCATGCCATCATGTTCCCTGCTCCTCCAAACGGGAGAAAAAGACTTGAGAGTTAACATTGATCCTACAAGCAGCAAACATATGAGCTAGACTTTAATCTTTCCATGTTTCCTCTTCCTTGTCTAAATGAACTCTGTTATTTAGGGATTTTCCTCAGAGTTAGTACCACACAAAATTTTTAGTTTCTTCTCATTTTTTAGACTCAACACTACAAAATTGTTTCTTGCTTATCAGGAAAAAGAAATGTCCTTCTTTCATCTTTTACTTTTTGGTAGTTCAGGTTGCATCATAAATAGACAGTAGGGTCATGAATTTATAGTGGAAAAGGATCTTATGGGTCAAGTAATCCAACTCTTTCATTTTTCAGATGAGAAAACCAAGGAAAGCCCAGAGGGTTCAAATCATTTGTCTAAATTCACACAGATAGTAAGAACTACTGATGGAATTTGAAACTCAGGTCTTCTGAAACCAAATTAGCACTTTTAAGAGAGACTTCCAGACTTTATTTAATATTAATATCTAATAAATATCTAATAAATTTAATTTCTAATAATTAACATCTAATATCTAATAAACACCCCTTTTCTTTAATAAGGAAGATAATTTTTCCATACCCCCCTTTTTTCCTGCAAAGGTTGCTAAAGGACTGAGCTTTACTAGCAAGTTTAATATGTATTTATCTGTTTGTGTGTATATGTGTGTTTTGTCTCCCCAATAGAACCTAAGCTCCTTGAGAGCAGGGACTGTTTTATTTTGTTTTTCTGTGCCCAGTATCTAGCACAGGGACTGGCACATACAGGTTACTTAATGAAGAATTGTTAAATGACTGTTGATTAATAGGAATGAACTCTCTCTGAGCACTGGGCCTGGAGTCAGGAAGATCTGAGTTTGAATCCTGTTTTACACATACTAGCTGTGTGACTTTGACAAATCATTCAAACTCAGTTGGGCTCAATTTTTTCAGATGTAAAATGAGGATGATATTAATAGCACTTACCTCCCAGGTTGCTGCCAATGAGATAATATTTGTAAAATGCTTAGATACTGTAAATGTTGGGGCGGCTAGGTGGCGCAGTGGATAGAGCACTGGTCCTAGAGTCAGGAGTACCTGAGTTCAAATCCAGCCTCATACACTTAATAATTACATAGCTGTGTGGCCTTGGGCAAGCCACTTAACCCCATTGCCTTGCAAAAAAGGAAAAAAAGAAAAACGGAAAAAAGAAAGATACTGTAACTGTTCCTGCTGCTGCCCCTCCTTCCCCTTCATCAAGAGCTAACATCTGCTGCTCCTACTCTTTTTTGCTACTTCTACTACTATACTACTACCAGCACCATCACCACTGCTACCACTTTTGTTATTTATGTTCATGTATGTTCAATTCTTCATAATTCCATTTGGGGTTTTCTTGACAAAATTAATGGAATGGTTTGCAATTTCTTTCTCCAGCTAATTTTATAGCTGAGGAACTGAGGCAAGCAGGGTTAAGTGACTTATCCAGGATCACATGAGTATTGAAACAGAAGAAGATAATTCTTCTAAACTCCAGGCCTGGTACTCTATCCACTGTGTTTCCTATGTCACCTTGGACAAGTCAGTTAAGCTCTCTGAACATCTGTCCATTGAGTGTGAAAATATTTAGATTCTTTCTCTATCCCAAGTTTTCTATAATCAAAACTGTTTGCAAACTTCAAGTGCAATAGAAATGTGAATTATCACCTCTGCAGATTTTAAAGAAAAGTCTGTACTCATCCATCCATTTTGAGTAATGCTGGTACTATAAGGTACATGGATTCCTTTCCTTTCCTAACTCTTCCAACACATATATCTTCTAAGCATTATGATCCATTGAAGCTGATGGGGCTCCTCTTTTCCAGGATGAAAAAAATGTCTATCTTAGGTCCTGCTCTATGTAATAGAAAGCCCTGAAGTTATGGGCTTGTACAACTGCCAGGAGTATCATTGGCTCAGATGCTGTGTAAACTGCTGCCATTTTTCTAAGGGAATTCATTCAATTTCCAGAGGCCTCCCTAGTGCCATTAGAAATACTGAACTCCAGATGAAAATTTAAGATTCAAATGGAATCTCTTGTTTCAGGAGCACATGTGCCAACTTAGGGAGGGACAAAACGTTCCCTATAAAATCCCCTGTGACACGTTTTTTACTCAACCTTTTCTCTAACTCTTATGCCAGCTCATTTCCATCTTAATCCTCCTTGCTTCTTCTTTGACATTCCACAGTCTCCTCCTTATTTTTGTTTTCTATTTAAAGTGCTGGACTTATCAAATGTTAAAGTCAGAAAGCAACACAAAGTTCATCAAATTCAATGCCAGTTCTTCAGATATTAACCAATTTGCATTTTTTTTAGCAAAGATACTGAAATAATTTGCCAATTTCCTCATTTCTTGAGACAAACAGGGTTAAGTGACTTATCCGGATATAAACAGCTAGTAAGTTGTAAGATAGTAAGGCCAGATTTGAACTCAGGAAGATGAGTCTTCCCAACTTCAGGTCTGGTACTCTATCTATTTGAATCATTTAGCTGCCTTTGTTTCACGGAGGAAAAAACTGGGTAACTGAGATATTAAACAGCTTTTATGGACCTTCTCTGTTTTATTTTGTCACATTTTTAACCCTTTAGCCTCAGGACCAAATCTACCTCTTTGACTCTTTTCCCCCCTATTTCTTCTTAAAAATATTCCTTCACCCCCCAAAAAAAATCTTTCAAGGAACACATAAATTTAAAGAGTAGAAAGGCATTTCCCAAGGCCTAAGATGTTTTCCTCTAGGAATGAGGTCAATTTGAATTTTGTTTCCTCATACCTGTTATTTGGTAGTGAGGCAACCCCAATATAGCACAATATGTGCACATCATTAGACTCCTTGTCTTCCAAGCTGGTTAAAACTGAAGAATTCTCTTGTTGGTCATATGTATTGGGAAATACCATAGGAATTTCTTAAATACATTGTCTATGTACCACTTCTATTCACTGTAACAGTAATTTCAGTCCCTGGATCTCTGGTTCTGTGAACTCTAAAATAAGTCTTTATTTATGATGGTTGTCTGAGACTCTCTCTTGCCTTTTCTCAACATCTGAAGTTAATTTAGCTGATACCTTTGATCTTGGAATAGCAGCTTGCTGCCATAATGCAAACAGCAGCTTTTCTCAGATACACTGTGTGATAAGTTCTTCTGAAGAAATAGAATTTCTAGTCATTTTCTTTTCTCTCCTTTTCATTGTGAACAAGTTCAGTGATTGTTTTCTTGCATCAAATGACATAAGATATGTAAAGCAACTTGTTATCCCTAAAATTTATGATCTAAATGCTAGCTATTATTTTTATTATTAATTTTGGTTTTGATTATTGTTGCTCCTTCTATTACCATCTTATGTTCCTATGCATTTCTATTAGGATATACTGCAATCAACCCAAACCTCTCTCATCAAAAATAGAACTTGTCATCTCCCTTGTCCCCCAAAAGACTTCTTCTGACTTCATTATTTCTGTAAATGTTAATACTTATGCAAGTCACCCAGACTCAAAAATCTCATTGTTACCTTTGTTCCCTCTTGCACCCATCCATCAATTTATTTCTGAAATATCTCTCACATTTATGACCTCCTTTCTCTTTCCACTACCATTATTCCAGTAGAAGCCCTCATTACAACCTGAAATAGCATCCTAACTGGTCTCCCATCACCCATGGAAATCTATCTTTGACACTGATACTAAATAATCTTGCTTATGTATGGCTCTCATTAGCCATGTCTGTCATGAGGATCACAGAAATAACAGAATCACAATATTTTAGAACTAGAGGCAATATCAATAAACATTTCAACAAACTCTTAACTGAACTAGAGTTCCTTTAACAGTATACAAGTAGTTTACCAACCTTTGCTTGAGGACTTCCAAAGAGGGGGGAGTTATTTTCCTTTTGGAATGCTCTGTTAGAAACTTGTCATTAAACCAGGCTTTGTAGATAAGGGTATGCACATTCCTTTTTTTTTAAATCAGAATATTTATCTTATTTATGCTCTTCAACCTAGCATTAGACATAGGTAACCACAACATAGACCCTATCCAATTTCATTCATTTATCAAACATTTAAGTGACTGCACCTGCACAACACTAGCCACTTCATTTGTATTTTCATATACTATGTTCATAATTTTTAACTCACATTACTCTCATCATATGCCATGTCTTTTAACCCATCTGAATAATGTTAACCTATGAGGAAATCACTATATTAATTCTATTTAAAAACAATTGAGAAAAATGTTAAAGGTCAACCACCCCACAAAAAACCAAGCAGTTTGATGTTGAGAAAAAAAAGAAAGCCTAGACTTTAAAATATACTTTAATTTTCAAAATCCTGTGCCACCCGGTGGCATCCACTTGAATTGTAGGCACAACATGGAGAAAACTATTAGTGAATACCCAGTCAGTTTCTGACTAGAGGCTATACTTTGTAGATCTAATCCTGTTAAATAAAGAAAAAGGTTTTACAAGCTCAAAAGCTTCATTTACTAAAAGTTTTTTACTACACAATCCATGTTGATGTCTCCACTATCCTAACTCAAAAAATATTTATTTAGTGCCATTATGGGTGATTGTATTTGTTATGTCAGGGTTTAGGAAGTAAAGGAAAACACAATCTTTGGTTAGTCAGTCAATCAATAAGTATTTATTAAGTGTTTAATATGTCCCAGATACTGTTGCAAATGCTGCAAATCTCTCTAATAGGAGAGACAACATGCAAACAACAATATCGAAGCAAGCTACATACAGGATAAATTAAAAATAATCCACAGAAGGAAGGTACCAGTACTAAAGAAGATCAAGAAAGACTTTTTGTATAAAGTAAGATTTTAGCTAGGACTTGAAGCAAGCCAGGGAACAGATAAAATCTGCTAGGGGAGTTAAGACAAATAGCTATATTACAAGGCAAAATAATCCTATACAGTCTCACATTGTTTCATATGTACCTTATGTTCTCAATGAGATTTCATCAATGTAGGCAATACCCAGTGTAAACATTTCCTTTTCCAATGCAATTTGATTTGTATATAGCTCACAGACTTGGATATCTATCTTTGTATCTATGTATCTATGTTGATGAAGTTTGTCCTTCATTCTTGAAGAAGACCATGAAATCAGAAGACATCATGACATGCATGTGAATTGGGTTTGAGTGAGGGTTTGCTATGCTGAGTCATCACCCTCATTTTCTCCTCCAGAGCCATCTGTATCCAGCAGCCAGATATAAATCAGAAAGATTGGAATAGCCCTGGATTCAAGGCAATTCAAGGTCACACAGCAAGTAAGTAAATCTCAGTTCACATTTGAACTCAGTTCTCCCTGACTTTAGGGAGAAAGCAACATGGCAATTTGCAAACACACACACACACACGCACACACAAACACACATGCATAAATACAACATACATTATCCACCACATCATGTAGCTGTCTATATACATATATATACATATATGTGCATATATATAATATATATATATATATATATATATATATTTATATCCAAATGTATATATTTATCCTACAATGTTAAAGAGATGCCTGGCCCATGGAGAAGGTGAGAGATTTATTTTTATTGAACTAATATGTGTGAAAAGGACTTGAACCCAGGTCTTCATGACTGAGACTTTCTATCCACCATATCAGTCTGCTTTTCAAAACTGTCAGAAGGGCATTAATGATTTTAGCCATATATTTTTAATTAGTGGACAAACAGACTACAGGTTTCACCATGCCATTCCCTTGCTTTGGAGGTTACTTACTGATGCTATAGCAAATACACTCCTCTGTTTAGCTTTTAAAATCCTTCACAATCTTGCTGCCTCCTATCTTTGCAGGCTTATTTCATATTACTCTCCTTCACACACTCTAAATTATAGATAAATTTTTGTCCATCTGCTGCTCACTATATATGATTTTATATCCCTGTGCCTTTGCAGAGGCTGTACCTCAGGCCTAGAATATACTCCATCCTCATTTCATTCTTGGTTAATTTCTAGCCTTCTTCAGCTCTCAGGTCAAGAGTCAAGTTCCACAGAAAACCTGATCTCACTTCATTGTTAGTACCTAAAATTGCTTTATTTTTGTAGTAGATTATATTTTGTATTTGTGTGTGTGTTTGTGTGTGTATGTGTGTGTGTGTGTGTGTGTGTGTGTGTGTGTGTGTGTCCATGGGCGTTCAAATTTCCATGTTGCTTTCTCTAAATATCATCTAAAATCCTTGAAGGCAAGGACAGTGCTTTGTCTTTGTACTCTCTGCACCTGGCAGAGTGCTTGGCAGTTGAGAACTAGACTTGGAATTTTTTTCAATTTATTTGATTTTTTTTATTTCAGAACTTTCCTTTAACATGGTTAAGGTTAAAATTGAAGCATTAGATATACATTATTAAAGATGAAATCACCAAAATTTTATGCAAATCTACACTTTGACATTTGCAATATTCATGCAACTCTACATTTTGACATTTTCAATGCTCATATGGAATGAAACTGAGGTTGTTTAATTGCATTTTTGTAAACAAAATTGGGACTAGCAGAAAACAATGATGAGGTATGATAGCAAAGCATTAAAAATATTACACCAGAAGAAAAGTAAGAGGAATAGTACTTCTTTCTATAATATCTATAATACAGGAATATAGAACAGTCAGATGAGGAAAGTCTTTCTACTAATACAAATTAATGATTTCTCTGCAGTTTTGTCTTAGAGAGCTATCTAGAAAATCCATTGATAGATCTAGGGACTTTTCCACAGTCCCACAATCAGCATGCATCAGAGTCAGTACTTGAATTTCATTTTCTTGACTGTTAGACCTATTCTCTAGCCTCTATACTACATCTCATATGTAAAAAAAAATGCCTATTGAATACAAGAAAGAACAATTATGAAAAATAACAGCATCTATATAGTGCAATTATATTTTAAAAAAGACTTTTCATGCACTATCTTATTGAATTTTCAAAAGAACTCTGGGAAGAATCCCAAATGCCCATAAAGGATACTAACTTTTCAAGCAAGTAGATCTTTTGAGCTCTAATTAACCACAGAATGTCTTTTAAGTGGGCAGCAAACAAGATGAATTTTTCCCTTTATGAGAAGAATCATAAAAGAAAAATGCTCTGGTCAGAAGGTGATGAAGCCAAAGCAAATCGACTCTTGGATAAACTTGGCAATCACTCAAGTGAGCAGACCATTAGGTGCAAAAACCAGATTTCTGGAAAATATAAACTGCAGACTGATATCCGTCGGAGGGGAGAAAGTAATTTGCAAAGGCTAAGTATTACAGCAAACCTGACAACTTGGGGAAACCGAAATTCATTAGATCCCCTTCCAACAACACGATAGACTGCCCTTCCATGAGAGGTAGTGATTTATTGTACCCAAGGATCTCCTATTAGTGGAGGTGTGAGTTATGAGCTCAAATCCCCAAGTTTCCTAATGAAAATGTACCTTCAAATGCTTTGAAAATTTTTTCTGCCCTCATTTCCTGGCTTGGAGGCAGAGGTATGTCTTCAGGGTGGGTGTCAAAGGAAATATTTACTGTATGAGAGCTTGATACCTTGACTTTCTTAAAATAAAAAGAAATAAAGCTGCTTTGAACACTTGCAAACCTGCCCATTGATTCAAAAAGCCTAAGAAAGTGACTTGGCTGAGGATATAATAATTAAATCCTTTTCACCTATTTGATAGGTTGAGATTTGGTAGGTTTCCCTTCATTTTTTATAGTAGCTTTGGGCATGAGGCGCAGACTTCTTAAAGGGAGTTAAATAAGCAAAATCTTAAGATGAAAAACATACTTTTCCTATGTAAGACAGGAATTCTCAAAACATTCCTAGCTTTTTTTCAAAAGAAAGTGTTAATTGTAATTCATTCTAAGGGCAACAATCTTAATTTATAACCTTTAAAAGAAGTGATCTTTATTATTCAGCTGGGTATTCTAAGTGTTCATGGTATCTGATATTTTATGCATGCATTTTTCCAGTTGTAGCCATTGCCATCATTCAGACTTAACAAACTCCATTCTCAGCTATAACTCAGAGGGTGATGTGTATCTGCTGTCCGGCTGTAAATCTGTGATTGTTACTATGCTTTTATGAATCTGGTTCATGTAGAACCCATTATCCCTGCAACTTTAATTAAGGAGTTAGGAATTTCCCATTTGGATTCCTACCATTCTGTGCAGTTTATTGCAAATTTCCCCATGAGGCTCTAATTGAGATATCTATATTACAGATCCTTGGAAGAAGAAAATCTATAAACTCTAAATCAGGGATGGGCTAATGGATTTTATTCAGTGTACCCACTTCAAATTTCCAAACTTAACCTGAATGTCTTTGGGCTAGAGAGATCATTAATATTTAACTTTTTTGTGCCTATTCATTCAGTTTATCCCATATAGTGAAGCCATGCAATATATAAAAAGGCAAACTTCTCTGGGAGCCCTAATTAAAGCTCATGATTTGGTTCTGGGGTTAATAAAGGGAGAATTCTGAATAATTCAATCATAACAAAATATCAGGAATGAAGCATAGGGAAAAGAAATCATCCTTTTTTTTAATTTAAATGTATATGTATGTACTTGTGACTATATAGCCAAATTTCCAAAATATAATCCTTTAAAACTTGTGTAAAAGGTTAAAGGTAATATACCAGAAAATAGAATGCTATGCATATGGTTGAGAGGATCTAGTTTTATGTTCTGTTCTCATTGTTTCACTGTTATAACCATAGGAAAGTAGTTTAACCTCTTTCAATGTCCATTTCCTTGTCTGTAAAAATGGGGATGATTAAGCCCATTACATTTATTTATTTTGTGAGGTTATTGTAAGTATCAAATATTTAGAAAAAATATGAAAGTACATTAAGAAATTTTAACGTTCTCTGTAGTTTGTTATTTTAAATAGTTCACTAAGCAAATTAAGAGTGAAAATGAGTTGCAAGGGAATATTCAATTAAAAGGACAAACATCTCAAGTATTATAGAATGTCAAATTTCAGACTATCTAATCTAGTCCAACCTATATCTGGGGAAAAAAATCCCACTTGGAAGCCAACAGCTTTCCAGACTTTGCTTGAAACCCTCCATTAATGGGGAACTTACCACTCTGAGATGCAGACCACTGCTTTTAGAAAAAATAAGTTTTTGCTTCAAGTGTAAATTTATTCATTTGTTCTTCATGAATATTTAATGACAGATAGACATCAATATATTATTTCTAATTCCTATTCTAGTTAGAATACTTGACTATAGTGATCTTGTCTCCTTTAAGTCTTCTCCAGGTTAAATACCCACAGTTTTTGCCACTAATCTTTGTGTGGCATGAACTTGTTAGCATTGTTTTTCTCGAACAAATTACAGCTATGAAAAAAGGACCTTGATCTCGGAAATAAGGTTTGCAGTTTGTAAAATGGGCAGCTTTTGTCACTTTTGTTTGTGTCACGGACCCCTTTTATACTTCTCGGGAAGTTTTAAATACATAAAATAAAATAAATAGGATAATAAAGGAAAGTAAACTTAGTGAAATAGCATTATTGAAGTATTCAAAGTTCAAAGTTCACAAACTCTGAAATCTATTCATAGATCCATTGATGTCCAGGGACCTTAAGAACTATGCTCTTAATTGATAATTATTCTGGTGTAGTTGGGTAATCAAACATGAAGTAAAGTAAAAATAAAGAATCTCCAACTGCAAGTCAGAGTGAAGCCTCTGTTAGAGAAACTGTCCTTGGAGAAAAAGAATTTAAGGTTAAAAAAAAAGATGGGAGAGTATAGGCTCGAGTTAGCTGAGTCTATTAGATCTTATAAAATGGGATAAGAAAACTTATTCTAGAATTATCTATTTCAGAAAAGTTTCTAATAACACACCTTTTTTGGGGGGAGATGCTTAGGATTGAGTTCCTATAAATCCAGTATCAGACATTTACTATCTGTTTAGCCCTGGGCAAGTCACTTACCCCCATAGACTTCAAAAAAAGAAAAGAAAAGAAAGGAAGAGAAGGGAAGGGAAAGGGAAAGGGAAGGAAAAAGGCAAAAGGCAAGGCAAGGCAAGGCAAGAAGTGAAAAAGAGCTATGGCAAAGCCCACACAGCTAATGAGGAAGAGGTAGTTTCTAGGTTAAAAACTCCAGCTGAAGACAAATGAGAGAAACCCCATAATCTAAAGTCAGGTATTCATGATGACCACCTCTAAACACAAGACCAGTGGAACAGTCTCAGGAATTAGATAAGGGAAATGTGCATATAGTAATTCTCAGTAGAGACTACTTGACACACCCACATACCCAGCAGCAACTGCATATTTTGCAGACTTCACTTTCTGCTCTAAGCCAGCAGTGACAACCTGGTGGGAATAGCATTATGGCATCAACAGAAGATATTTATGGTCTTGACATATTAGGGACATAAGTTGTTCTGTATGTAGCCGCTGGCTACTTGAGTTTGGTTCTGCCTATGAGGAATCATTATTCATAGGAAAGCAAGGGTGGGAAGAATATAAAAATTTATTAAAAGAAGTTACAACACAAAAGAAAATGGTAAGTAAAGAGAGATAGAGACAAAAGAATAGTCAAGTAGAGCTGACTGGACCAGCAAGTCAGAGAAGACTGGCTGTGAGCAGGGTTCCAACCCAAATTTTTATGGTCTTGCACCTTAGCCAGAGGGCAAAAGGTGAATCCCCTTACTGGATCTGGAATTAAGTAAAGGGTTGAAGAGAACATCAGCATACAAATTTTACATTAAACAATGAAGCAATGATAGTTGATTTACATCTTGAGTGGGAGACCTCCCCCCAATTTAACAAGATTTAAGAGCCCTTAAGATTACAAATTTTGTTTCTGCTACATTTTGGTATATAATTCTCTAAATCTTTTCACTGCACCATGCTATGTGACCCTTCCCAGGTTATCTTGGCAACACTTATTCCCTCCATATTCATGAGTTTTCTTCACATGTGCCCACATAGATTGAGAAAAGTTGAGCACTGGGTTTAGAGGAGGAAATTTCTTAACTATTTTTATTTATGTAGATGCTCTCCTCTTATAGGATGCAAGCTCTTAGGAAGGAACTGTCTCATCTTTTACTCTGTATTTCTAGTAATAGTTGGCACATAACAGATGTTTAACATATGCTTATTGATTATTTGAGTGATTAATATGCTATTTCATTAAAATTTTGAGCTAATAATGTACAATGACTGAATCATCAGGCTAAATAATATTTATTGGCTGTTGTTTTTCAGTCATTTTAAACATGTCCACCTTTTTATGACCTCATTTGGAATTTTCTTGGCAAAGATACTGGAGTGGGTTGTCACTTCCTTCTCCAGTTCATTTTATAGATGAGAAAACTGGCTAATAGAGTTAAGTGATTTGCCCAGGGTCACATAGCTAGGAAGTTTCTGAGATCAGATTTGAATTCCTGAAGAGGAATATTTCTGACCCCAAGTCTGCACCACCTAGCTGCCCTAGACATATCATCTATCTATCTATCTATCTATCTATCTATCTATCTATCTATCTATCTATCATCTATCTATCTATCTATCATCTATGTATATATGTATGTATGTATGTATGTATGTATCTATCATCTATCTATCTATCTATCATCTATGTATGTATGTATGTATGTATCTATCTATCTATCTATCTATAGATTTATGAAGACAGATGCTATAAACCGAAAACCTATCTATAAGGACTTATAAACCATGACTAAATGAAGACACATGGAATATCTGAATACAAGACAACTTTTTCTGAAGGATCCACATGGTGAGTTTGGTAGTGCAGAGGGGAAGAAGGATGAGCCAAGGTGCTATATTATTCACCAGTTCACATTTTATTTACCCTAAAGGGCTTACAATACTATTGGAAAAATAAGACTTTTCACATGTGAATATGATAGAGATCAGTAAGTATATATATAATATATATATATTATATATATATATATATAGTTACATACACATATATATATATATACATTTACTAAGATGGATGATGTAGCTGACAAATGCTATATTATAGAACAGAGACAAGTACAAGCAATATGGGCAGGAATCATCAGCAGAATCTTTGTGGAGGACTTAGACATGGATATGGGCCTTTAGGGTTGAGAAGAATTTGGATAAATGAAGAGAACAGAAAAAGGGAGAGAGAGAGATGGATAGATATACAGAGAGAGAGAGAGAGAGAGAGAGAGAGAGAGAGAGAGATTGAGAGAGAGATAAAGAGAAACATACAGAGAAAGAGAAAAAAGAAATAAGGAATACTATTATGTGGGAAATAGAGGCAAAAATAGTCATGATAAATGTGGGAGATAGATAATATTCCTGATTTTTTTGACTTTGAAGTTTTCTGTTGAGGATATATGGTTGGAAAGATAATGATGTAATAGAAGATTTTAGTGCTAGATTAGGAAATCACAGAATTTCACACTTCAAAGGGAACTTGGATACTATCTAATTCATCCTGTAACTGAAAATTATAATGAAATAAATTTTTTTTATAGCTGCTAACTACCAGGTACTGTGTGAGGTATTTGGAAGACTAAGTCACATATGGTTGTTTCGACTCTTGAGGAGCTTAAATTTTACTGAGGGAAAACAATATATAAGCAGACAAAGAAATACAGAATGTGTACAAACTGAGTACAAAGTTATTAATATGATGGAGAAGCTATAAGACTAGAGTGTGCTAACTAATAGGAAAATAGAAAAGGCCTCCTGTAGGATATAGCACTTGGGAGAAGTCTTGAAAGGGACTAAGAAGTCAAAAATCAGTAATGAAAAGGATGATGATGATGATGATGATGTTGATGATGAGGATGAGGATGTTTGTCCTTTGCTCTTAAAGAAAACTGTGACATAAGGGAGGTGATACCTTGACAAATATATGAATTGGGTTTGAGTGAGGAGGTGCTCTGCTATATCATAGCCTCACTTTTTCTTCCAGAGTCCTAGAATTTCAGTGGTCAAATATGAATCAGAAAGACTAGAGATGGCTCTGGATTGGAGGCAGTCTGGATTAAGTGATTTATCTAAGGTGACATAGCTATTAAGTGCCAAATAGAGATAATAAGATGAGCATTGAAGATATGAGCAATGGTCCAAAGATGGGAGATAGAATAGTGGGTTTGGACCAATGGCAAAGAGTGCAATTTGACTAAAACATAGAGTTATGAGGAACAGGGATGGTGGGGGTGGCAGATGTTTTTGTGAAACTGGAGTCAGATCGTGAAATGGTAAATGAATGAGTTCATATTTCATCTCAGAACCAATAGGAAGCCAGTGAAACTTGCAGGAGAATTGTGAAAATCAATTTGGCAAATGTGTGGAGAACTGACTGAAGAGGAGAAAGACTGAAGGCAAGGAAATCAATCAAGAGATTACATCATTAGTCCAGGGATATGAAGGTAATGAAGGTAATTGCTATGTGAACAGAGAAAAGGGAATGGATATGAGAAATGTAGAAATCAAATCAATAAGACTTGATAACTGATTGGATTGGGGGGTAGAGTGGGGACAGAGTGCTTTTTTTCATTATTCATTCAATGAAGGTGCAAGTATGACTAAGTTTGTGCACTTGGGAGAGTGGAAATGGTGCTATGTTGACAAAAAAAAGTTGACGTAGAAAGAGGGGTAAAGGTAGAGGAAGAACTTATCTATTTTTTTCCAGCTTTATCATTTGACAAGCATTCAATCTTTGCCTTTTTCTGTGTCATTGAAAAGCATGGTAAACAATACAAGACCAAGCACAGTTCCTTGAGATTATTTCATTAGAGACGTCCTATCAGGAAAGGAAAGCACTCTTGATACTGCTGGGCAAAAATTCTTAATCAATTACATTGTATATTGTTCATCTCTTCATCTTTTCTGCAAAAATGGCACAAAGGATTTTATCAAGTGCCTAACTAAAATCCTGGTAAAATACTGTTACAGCATCCCTCAATCAACCAATCCTCAATCAAAGTGTCTGAAAAAGGAAAGAAGGTTGTCTGGTATTACCTGTTCTTAATTAAACTAAGATAATTCCTTAAGACCACCAGTTCCTCTTTTGTTGTTGAGTTTTTTCAGTCTTGCTTGATTCTCTGTGATTCCATTTGAGGTTTTCATGGCAAAGGTACTAGAGTGGTTTGTCATTTCTTTTTCCAAATCATGTTATTGATGAGGCAAACAGGTTTAAGTGATTTGTTCAGAGTCACATAACTAGTAAATGTCTGAGTTCAGATTTAAACTCATGATGATGAATCTTCCTCATTTCCAATCCAGTGCTCTATCTATCCACTGTAACACCTAGCTGCCCAGTTCTTTTTCTAGATATTCACTGACCATCCCTTTTATACTTGCTAGAATTTTTTCAAATTTTGAAGTCAACTTCACTGGATCTTAGTTTGCAGACCTGATCTTTTTCCCTTTTTGAAAATAAGGACATTTATTTTCAAATCTTAAGATACTTTTCATAATCTTTCTAAAATCAAATTTGATCATAATACAGGAGGAAGAAGAAACAATATCATAGGGAAATAAAACCAGGTAACATTATCTGGAATAAGGGGAAGCTAGAGAGTTTAGCCCATAAAAATCTTTCCAGTCTCTTTTTTGATTTTACTGTTAATTCAGTCCTAAGATGAAGAGAGCCTGGATAAAGTTGTACATAATAAGAATGAAAAAGGGATAAATGAGAGACATTTGACAATTAGGTAATGTTGATTTTTGAATAACAAAGGAAGTAAAAGATTTAAATGTGAGTAAAATTTTATAGTGTATAAATCAGATCATCTATAGGAAAAAAATGATTCTTGGTGAGAGAAGAATGCAAGAAATAGCTTTTAGGGCTAGCTAGGTGGCAAAATAGTTAGGGCATTGGCCCTGGAGTCAGGAGGACTTGAGTTCAAATATGGTCTCAAACACTTAATAATTGCCTGGCTGTGTGACCTTGGGCAAGTCACAACCCTATTGACTTAAGTAATTAATTAAATATATAAAAAGAAATCACTTTTAGGAGAATCAGGAAAATAGCATGCACGTGGACAATATTGGTAGAGTTCAAAGGGATGCTTTGACTTTCAGCTTGCTAGGAATTAAAAAAAGGAAAACTACCTAATCTCAATGGTCATAGGCTCATGAGATTATAAATTTAGAACTAGAAGGGATTGTAGAGGTTCTTGAATCTAATTCTTAATTTTACAGATTAGTGAAGGCCAGAGAAATTAAGTCAATTTTATCTACTCTTATTGGTAAGACTGTGATCTGTGCACCATTTGAGAAAGTGCCCGGATTATCCATACTCATTTCAGTTGTGTAAGTCATTCAATAAACATTAAGTATCTTCTATTTGCTGGTCAATGTGCTCAAGGTTTGGGGTAAAAATAAAAAAAAAAAAAAGAGACAATCCTCACCCTCAAAGAGTTTATAATCTTAGGGGGAAAGACAATACACAAAAGGAAGCTGAAAAAGCAGGAATTAGATGCTATGGGCATTTCGTGATATTTGTTGTGTTGAAACTAAGCAGAGCTATTGATGGAAAATAGAAGTATTCGAGAAAGTTCTGAACCTTCTATAAAGGAAGGCTTTGGGAGGAGTATATTGTTCTACTCTCCAGAAGGTAGGCAATCAGAGAGGATACTGAGATGTTGAATATCAAAGATGAGTCAATCACAGTGATAATGGCAGAGAAGTTAAAGGGAAATAGTCCTATTCCTGACTCTGGACTTTTCCTTTTATGCAATTGTATATTTTGTTGTTGCTGCTGTTGCTGTTGTTTTTTTAACTTTAGAGATGACTCTGCCCTGCCTTGCTCTCACCTGGACCACCATTTTAAAGGCTGACCAAGGCTTCTATACTCTTTTTACTCCTAGATTCACTGCTGACTCTCAAATCTTTTCATTCCTGTTCCCTCCCTATTCTCTCCCTGTCCTCATCCCATTCTCTTTTTTGTATGAAAGCTTCTTGAGAAGATTGACTTCGGCTTCTGTTTTAATTCCCCTTATTTAGCACAGTGCTTGTCACATAGTAAGTACTTAACAAATGTTCTATTTGTCTATCTATATATCTATCTTTGTATGTATGTATGTATGTATGTATGTATATATACCTGTGTCTATATATCTATTTTTCTATCTATCTACCTTAGGATCACACAGGTAGCAGCTATTGGATAGAATCAAGTTCACATGCTTTCTTGGCTAACTCCAATCTATCATCTAGCATATCTTGCTATTCCTAAAATTTTTATTGGAATGCTTAAATGATGAAACAAAGTTTCACATATTTGAATTAAGTATAAGATTCAGCCCAGTTAAATAATTTACACCCTTTAAAAGAGGCATATTGTTTATGCTTTCTTGCTCAACTAATTTAATTGATTTCTAAAGTATGAAAAAAGATAGTCTAGAGCTCAGTTGCTCACACTCTTTCCCCCCTATTCTCTTTTTAGTTGGTAATGTTCAGAAATGGGCAGAAAGGATGGTGAAATTATTGGAGTATTCATTTCACAGGAGGATTTGTTGAAGGAACTGGAGGCATAACATCTGAAGAAGAAAAGACTTGAGTTGGAGGATAATAGGTATCTTCAATTTTTTTGAGGGCTATCATTTGAAAAATGGGGGATATTTATTTGGTTCAAATAACTCATTTGCAGAAGGCAGAATTGAACTAAGAGCAATGAATGGAAGTTGCAAGAGAGAAATTTAAGCGTGATGTTGTGGAAAAGAGATATCCTAATGTACCTAATGGTACAATGGATTTCTTCCTCTAAGGTAGTTTCCTGTTCTTGAAGATTTTCTAAAAAAAAAGGCTGGATATTTTTGGATAAGTTGTTGAGTAGATTCTTTTTCACATATGGGTTGGATAAGATGGCCTTGGAGGTCCTTTTCAATTGAGATACTATGATTCTTCTACTCTATTCCTTTCAATTCCAAATGGGACTATGGGCTATAGCATTTTTTTGATCACACATAAAGATATTGATTGACTTACCTCTTTCAGAATTCAGTTTCTTTCGATTAAATCAACAGCTGAAAATTTTGGAAAATTGTGAAAATGCTTCAGGGGAAAGAGTTATACAAAATCCCTTTATCAAAAAAGGAACAAATTATTATGTTATTTTACCAAGAAAAAGATGAATTTTCAGACATGGTCAATGTGAAGATTTCATATGCTTGACTGCACTAACAGTTACAAGAGAAAGATTTTATTTTGAGCGAACCCAGGAGCCAGTGACAGTAATGACAAAAAAAAAAAGAATGTATGGAAGGATAATGAAGTTTTCAAATGCAGAGGGAGATATAGAAAAGTAGACTAAGTTTGGAACTATCTAATTGCATCTATTTTTAAATAGAAACTGAACCAATAATTTCATTGGAAGAGAACTGCCAAATGATAAAACTTCCTCTGCCACAGGAGGTTGACTCATTCTCTACCAATAATTGTCTTGAAGAAGAGTTGCCTAAAGCACTATAAGATTAAATCATTTTCTGTGGGTCACAGGGTCACACAATCACTATTTTAGAGATAGCAAGACTTGGTAGATGATGGATTGGATTTAGTCAAGAAACATGTGAACTTGAACCCATCCAATAGTAGCTATCAGTGTGACCCTAAGGTAGATAAATAGATAGAAAGACAGATACACAGACAGATACATAGATACAAAGATGGATATAAGAAATTTGTCTAGAACTTCATGGTTGGTTTCTGTCCACTTTACCATGTTCCTTCTCTTCGAATTTGTCATGTGAGAACATTCTAACTATGAACAATTACCTGTTGATTGCCAGGGTTGATTCAGCTGATATGGCTAACTAGATCAATGTCCTGTTCCTTTCTAAGGAAGTGCTGCTATTCCAAACTGGACTAAAAGGAAGAGAATATGAAATAGACAGATCCATTATGGGTATACTAGTAAATATTTAACAACTAGGTCTCTGGTGTGAGAGATACACATACACATACACACACACACACACACACACACACACACACAAGGTAACTTTTTCAATTTCATCTTCATTATTAATATTTTCTCTATCATTTAAGTCTAAATAATCAACAAAACAATAAATCAAGTCCTGATTTGGAGCATTTGTCAATACTCAATACAAATGAGTGTAAATACTCATATTGAAAAACTTGAAAACTACCTTTTCTAGCCAGTACAAATTGTCTTTAGCACATTACTGGATTTATATCATTTTTTTCTCTTTTGAATTTATGAGGAGGAATTCCCTGAAAAAACATATTTAAATTCTTTTATTGAAATAAAGCACATACACATAAACCCAAGCTGTGTGAATAATACTCTTTTCTTATTCTTTGTTTATGATAATGTTCACCTTTGTAAAGTTCAGAATAACAAAATTCCTTTTAAATTCTTCTAGGGAGATAAGACAGGATGCAATCATATTTGGAAATAACAATGATACAAAAAAAATTGTATCAATAAAACTTGTTTTAAAATTTTAAAAATATTCAAACATCTTTAAAGTCACCACAAGATACCAGAAATGATCTAGAACATAGGGGTCAAAACAGGTATACAAACCCTGGGCCTACAAAACTTCCTAATTAAAATATAATTGGAGAATGTTTAGCAAAATAAATAATAATACAATACTTGATAGATAATGTTTATTTCTGTTTTTCTAGGTAAGTTTTCTATGTGTAGTGATCCTTTTGATCCTCCTGACAGATACCTACTCTTTATAGACCTTGGTGAATAAAGATTTTAGGAACACTAAATGATTCCTAAAGGGAACATTGTAATTATTTCAGTGTCATATGGGGTCAGAAACATATGGGCTTGTTGGCATCTTTATGTGGAGGTGATGCCACCTTGAAAATATGATTGACTCTTGCTACACTTTTAGAAGCTCAGCTTTTATGCTGTCCAAATTATATGCCAGTAAAAACAAACATGTCACACCCAGAAAGAAGAATTTCTAGTGCATTGGTATTTAAGTTGACTGCTTCACATTTCTCTGGAAATTCCCCAACTTCTGTGTTCAAAATGGGTTGAAGTATAGAATTCATAGAAGCAAGAGAATTCAACATAGTTCAGAGAGATAGTGGATGGAGTGCTTGACATTGAATTAGAAGTCCAGGATTTGAATCCTGTCTCTGAAACTTCAAGTTCTGTCACCACTGAATCACAGCTACTCTTAGCTTGGGAAAGATTATACTTGTGGTACATACTTCCCAGTTGATGTGAAATTTGCATGAAAATATATTTTTAAATGCTTTTCAAATGTTAATGAGATATATAAATGTCAATTATTGTTCATCATATTTAGGCATATAATATTACATATATTACTTTGATTCCCATCCACAAAATGTGCATGATGACCTTGCTTTACTTTCTTAAGATATATGAAGCTGATTGCTCATCTGACATCATCTTTGAAGTCTTAAGTGTCTTAAAAGTGAAAGAGTCAGAGGGTAAACTCACTTGCAGAACAATGAAATGATTTTGAATATTGTTCTATCCAGAACTTTTAGTTAATCAACTCAATGTGTCTATCAATGTAAGAGTGCATTTGTCCATTTCTTTCAAATGCCTCCTGATGGCACATTCATATTTATTGACTGTTGATTGAATTTGATGGAAAATTAGGGTGATAAAAGGTCTCAGAGTCTGTCAGCTTTGGAGTAAATGGATGATTCTAAATGTATATTTAGCATAGTCAGAGACAGAAAATTATGGGGAAATGCAGAGCAACCAGGCACTGTGAAAGGAAACTTTCTCAGGTTTAATTATTTATGCCACTGTAACCCTCTCAGATGGTCTAATGACTTAGAGAGAGATAAAAAGAAGTTTGAATGTTTTCTCATTCAGAAATATACTGTTATATCTGTGTATGTTATCACCTTTTCTACATTTCATAGTTTTAAAGAATTCCCCAAAATACTGATGATTAAATTGACTTGTCAGGATCTCACAATAAGAATCAGAAACAAACACTTGAATCCAAATGCTGACATTAAGGTGTGTCAGACATTAAGGTCAATTTTCTACTGTCTTTGACTCTTTCTGTTATTTATTCATAATATACATTTTCTATATATACACACTAATACATAAATATACATTACATACCTATAGCACAGATAGACAACAGGTAGTGTGATTTAGAAGAGACCCTACCTTGGGGACAGGAAGATTTAAGTTCAAATACTATGTCAAACTATAACATGATATGTCATAACATACTATAACATAACATAACAAAATAAAATTTAATATATAACATGATGCAATGTTACAATATGATATACTATGATATGATATGATATAATATAATAAATGCTGTATAATAACACAACATAACATAACATAATTTAACAATATCTGGTTGCCAAGTGAATAAACCTCTTGATATATGTCAAAAAACTAAGATTGGAAAGTACAATGAGTTGCTTATTTCCAATGGTGAATGGAGTTTTTGCACTGAGAGATCCCTTCCTGGATGAAACCATACATTTGGGGCAGCAATAAGCAAAAAATAAGGATAGATATTGTGGATATCCAGGTATACTGAGAAAAATGAATCTACCCAAAGAGCTGTGAAATAGAAATGCTTGTGGCCTGTGAGGTCCTTTATCTTGCCCTAAGCTCCAGAAATAGAGCAAGTCCAAACTAGCTGTGTCTCTAAGTAAAGCTGCTTCTGATCTTGTTAGTTTTACTCACCTCTGTCTGGTTTTAGCCTGGAGGAGCATGGCTCAGACTGCACTTTTTTCCACCCTCCCTTTGGCCTGGTCCCAGAAATTCACCTCCTGGAGCAAGGAATTGGATTTCACCTTGGGTGCGGCTGGTCTTGCTAACAAAGGAATCCAGCAGCAGCAGGAAAATGCATTTACTAGAATTCCAAGTTATAACATGGCAGTGGTTGGCAGCAGGGTTTAATACTTCTCTAAGATACATGATGCTTCAGTTTGGTTGTTTTTAAGGTCTTGAGTCATTTTCTAAGGCATTCTAAGTTGGCAGTAGCATTTGCCCCTTAGCTATATCATTCAAATGAAGACAACTGTGATTTGTAATATACTGGCTAGAGAATAGGTATGCAGTGATTACTAGCTGATTGATTTATTAAAAGATTCTGTCCATTTCTAGCAGTGTATATAAATAGAATGTTGCAATAGATCTTTAACAGATAATATAGGAAAATGCTTTACAAACTTTATAGTACTATATACATTTTAGCCATTAACAAAGATTTAAACAAAAAAAAAAGTAATTTGTCCCAAACATAGATAGAATGTGGTTTATTGCATGGTATTCTGATATAATCACCAAATTTCTTGTTTATTAAAACTTAATTATCAATTTGCATATGTTGAGTGTCTATTTGCTGAGTTTGTGTTTCCAAGTAAATCATCCCCCCAGTTCTCTAGTTTAGGATATCAGAGGATACCATTTGATATGGTATGATAATAATCTGATTCTTGATATATACATATATATCAGAGATATATATCTCAGTATCAGTTTTATGGAGTCATGAATAATAATTGTGTTGCTAATGGTTCTTGTCTTTTATAATTATTTTCTTCTACTACTTTATCATTTCTATAAAGGTAGCTAAGTGGATCAGTAAGTAGAGTTCTGGATCCAAAGTCAGGAAGGAAGATTCATCCTATTGCATTTCTCATTTGACTTTAGACATTTACCAACTATGTGACCCTGAGTGAGTTACTTAACCCTGGTGCATCAGTAAGTCATCTGTAAAATGAACTAGAGAAGGAAATGGCAAAGCAGTCTAGTATTATTGCCAGGCACATCAATTTATAATCACACCAATGGTACGGTACAATAAATGTGCCTCTCTTCCTATAATCCAAAATTTTCATCCAAAATTTTTCATTTTCCATTTCAACATCTTTGCCAATCTGATGGCAAAGTTGTTCTCTGTGCAGTTCTTAAGAGTTGTTCTCATGTGCAATTCTCTTATAATTAGTGTAACACACACTCTGACCCTACCCTTCCTCCCACCTACCCCACCCCACACTGCATTAAGATCAGTATGCTACATTTTTCTCTCTCAGGATTCTTTCCGTTATGTATAGTTCTTGCCACTGTCGCCAGCCTCCACCAATGGTATTTTTTTAAGTGTTCAAAGTGGTGCCCCAAATATAGGGATGTCCTTACACACTGAATACGTTTTATTTAGTGATTAACAGAAGAGAAGTTTTTCCAAAGAAATATTTACTTTAAAGCTATAATTATAAATATTTGAAGACTTGAACAGGGAGTGGGACTGCTAGGAAAAGAATTTCTTTCTTCCTTTTTTTTTTTAAGGTTTTTGAAAGGCAATGGGGTTAAGTGGCTTGCCCAAGGCCACACAGCTAGGTAATTATTAAGTGTCTGAGGCCACTTTGAACTCAGCTACCCCTGACCCCAGGGCCAGTGCACCACCTAACCACTCCAGGGAAAGAATTTCTGCAGAAGGTCTTGGTTTGGTCTTAAAGATAAAATTTGAGGTCTGTTACCGATAGGCCTCCTTTCCTCCCAATATTTCCTTACCACTATTCTTATTATTAATGTTATTAACTCTTTGTCAATTTGATTGGTATGGTTCTGAATATGTAAATCAATGAAGTTAATGTCATTTTAATTATAGAGGCACATATTATTCTTTCTCTAATTTTTATGATCTATTTCTTTAAATGTTATCTTAAAAACTAGATTCCCAGATACTGAATCTCTCTCTCTCTCTCTCTCTCTCTCTCTCTCTCTCTCTCTCTCTCTCTCTTCATATATATATATATATATATATATATACATTTGTGTGTGTATAAATATATAAAAATAAGCTAAATTGACTGAAAAATTTTTTAAAAATGTTTCTGCTGAGTTTTGATGATAATAAAAGAGATAATTATTTTATGACTTTATTTATATCCTGTTACTTTATTGAAATTATTTTAATTATAATTAATTATATATAATATAATAATTATAATTAATTAATAACCAGTTAATTAATTGAATATCAATGTTTTCTAACTAAGCTATCATGTCATCTTCCAAATGTGAGACTTTTGTCTCTTCTTTGTCTTTGATTGTTCTGTTTCTTTAGTTTCTTCTTGATATAGCTAGCATTTCTAGAATGATATCAAATGGCACCCAGCTCATCATTTTATAGATTAGCAGATTTAGTTTCAGGGAGATTGACTCACCATGATCACATAGACAATAAATGTGAAAGACAGGATTTGAATAGGTCCTTTTATCTAAGTAGTTCAACTTGCATTGGACCATGAATTTAAAGGACTCTGGGACTATTTTAACCTAGTTAAACATAAAATACCTAATCACTACAAGGATAATCAGCAAATAATGCCCCCCTGCCTTTTTTTTGGTCAGAGCAATAACTATGAAACGACTTAGATTTTAAGGATTGTTATCAGTGCATCTAATAGATGAAATCATAGAGCTTTCACATAATTAAAAATCCACAGTGTTAAATTTTTATCAGTGTTACTTTGTGTTGTTTTGTTTTGGTTTTTGGTTTTGTTTTTGGTCCACATGAGCTTTCACTTGATGAGATTCAAA
The DNA here is from genome assembly GCF_037893015.1 of Macrotis lagotis. Lineage (NCBI taxonomy): Eukaryota > Metazoa > Chordata > Mammalia > Peramelemorphia > Peramelidae > Macrotis > Macrotis lagotis. The sequence goes on from NC_133666.1 coordinate 580,481,427, forward strand.
GGTGATTTCTGCATGAGTAAAGTGGGGAATTAAGCAGATGATTCTGATCCTGAGCTATTTTATCATCTGAAATATCCAAATAATAGTTCTGATATGTGGCTTTGAGACTAGAAGCAACTCATTTTTTTTCTTCCTTCACTTTCAGTGTCCAGATAATATTACCTGAAAGTATTAATTTGAAACAAATGAAAAAAAAATCAGGAAAGCTTTTAATAGATCCCCCCCCATATTCATAGTATTTCTAGAAACTTATTCAGGTTGCAATTTTTAGGGTTTTAAAAATTTATCTTTTTGAGATACTTGCTCTTTCTTAAAGAAAATATAATTTCTTTGGATCCATATTGAAATAATGTATTTCATTAAATATAATTTGGTAATCTTATAACTGCTTGCCCAGACTCTCATATTTCTTAATGAATTAGATTCATTGCAGTATACTGAAGATTTTATTTAGGAAATTTTTATTGAGTAACAAGCATTGGGCATGGGCAAAATGTGAAATTTTGCCTAATTCAGTGATCTTTGCATACATCAATATTATAATTTGTAGTTATGCATATTATCTAGATTTTTGATCTGAGTCTCTGAATGGTATATAACAATAAAAGGCAAACTTCTAATTCAGATACTTAATTATGGAGTGTTATCATTTCAATCATTAGTTCCTTAATCAAAACTGCCATTAGAAATGCAAATAAAAAAGGAAATTGGATTAGGAAAAAAATAGTTTGGTGAAGCTCAGATCAGATACCTGATATTAGATAATCAGCTTGAAATTGGGCCCTACTTAACAATAGAAATAAATAATGACAGTACCTTATCATAAACCTTTTCAATTTCAAGGATGAGATGCAAAACTATTTCTGTCCTTATTTTCATCTTTAATATTTTCTGTTAGTCTGAAATAGCTACTATTGATTAGCAATTAAAATATATAGACTAAAATTTTAACTGAAATTAGTGCATTAGAAATACCTGGAGTTCATGAGATATTTCCCTTACTTTGCTTTATGTTTTAAAAGCCATCTTTGTCATCCAACATTTCCCAATCTCTCAAAAAGTAGCCTATTATTTTCTGCTGTAGATACTAAAATACTAATTTGCAGCTTTTCCTATTTCTGGTATTTCCTGTTCTTCTTATTGAATATCAAAGTCTGCTCAATCTCTTCTAATATATCAAATACTTATACATTCAGATTCCTAAATTTGATTTTTTAAAAATCCAGATGTAAAGATCAAAAGAAATATTCCTCATGGAAAGTTGTATATACTATGTTGAATAGTAGTTAATTAATAGAGTATGCATACTTTCAATTTTAATGTCTTACATTTTTATACAATATGTTGCAGTTTTCAATATATTTAATATACTTTATTGGAGTATATGGCCTTACAGAAAGAAGGTTGGAGTGGGACTAGGGAGACCTGGGCTTATATCTTAACTTTGACATTTTCTGGGTGGACAGCAAACTCTGATCTTCACTTTCCTTGTCTGTAAAATGAGGATAATATGTGAATTACCTTACATGGTCATTGTGAGGGGAAAACTTTGCAAATCTTGAAGAAAAGTAAATTGTTCTTGCTATTGTTATTAACATTCATAATAGAGAAGAAAAACGAAAAAAGAAGACCAGAAAAGAGAACCTGCCTTGTAGGGCAAGGCAGAAGGTTAGGAGGAGCAGAAGTCTGGAAAATGAATTGAGACATAAAAGAGGTAAAACAAGACTGGACACATTCCAGACTGTGGTCTCACTGAATGAATCATCAATCAGAAAAGTGGAATCTTAGGGTCAAAGTTATTTCTAGGAAGGGAAGGTGGTCATCAAAGAGGAAAAATCTGATAACTAATTGAATCAATAAAGAAACTGGAAATCAAGTCACTGCCCCAAGTCACAAAGCTTAATTGCAAAACCACAACTAGAGCCCAAACCTTCTGTTTCAGGTACACATTCCACTATATCATGGCATGAAATGCCTCTTCTTAGAGAAATATTAAAAATCAGAAGAACTGATTTGATCTAAGTGACCATTTTTCTGCCATTATAAAACAATATAGTAAATTAAAATAAATTCCTTCATTGTCTATGCCTCCCCAAAATATGTTTCCATCTGCACTCTACCAGCTTTCTTTGAGGAGGTGGATAATATGTTTCATCACGATTCCTCTGGAATTGTGGTTTGCTATTGCATTGATCAATTATTAAGTCTTTCAAAGTTTGCCTTTACAGTACTGTGTTTATTACATAAGTTTATTCTACTGGTTCTATTCATTTCATTTTGAATCAATTTATACAAGCCTTCTCTGAAACCATCCCTTTTTCATTATTTTTAATAGCACAGTAAGAATTCCACAGAGTCATAAAACATAACATGTTCCGCTATTTGTCAATTGATAGGTACCTTTCTATTGCTTCACTATCACAAAAAGAGATGCTATAAATATATTCATACCTATGTAATTGCATACTTTTAAATGATCACCTAGAAAACAAAAACTTTACCATCTTTGAGGCAAGTTTAAATGCTAGGTCCTAACTGGACTAAACAACATAGCATAACCACAGATGTCCCTGACTTCCCTAGATAGGTCAGGTGGGATCATCTATCAGGTGTGGTAATTGGTTTTTGTAATACTTGGCCTGATAATGATTTTGATGATTTTGATTGCATAAAATTAAAAAAAAGTTTGTATAAACAAAGTAAATGGACCCCAAATTAAAAGAATAACAGGAAACTGGGGTAAATTTTGCAATAAATTTTTTCTTACAAAGGCTTCATTTCTCAAATATGTAAATGGAACTGAGCTATTCCAATTGATAAAGGGTTGAAGGAAACGAACAGGTAATTTTCAGAAGAAACTAAGGCTATCAAGTGTTACATAAAAATGCTCTAAATCACTACTGATTGGAGAAGATTGGCAAATATGACAGAAAAAGAAAAAAGACAAATGCTGGAAGGGAATGCTGAAAAATTGGGACACTAATGCATTGTTGGTGGAATTGTGAATTAGTCTAATCATTCTGGAGAACAATCTAGAACTATGCACAAATTGTGCATACCCTTTGACCCAACAAGAGCATTACTAGGTCTGTACTTCAAAGAGATTTTTTTTAAATGTGGAAAGACCTTCTATGAATTCTATTTAGACTTTTATGCAATTCATATTTTTTGAGGTTTTGCTTATAGTTATTTTTATCTTCATTGTATTTTTCTTAATTTATGTCTTGATCTTCCCTGTTACCATGGTTGGTTTCTCTTTTTTTTGTTTGTTTGTTTACTCATTTCCCCACCCTATTTCTTGATTTGGAATTTTAAGTTAAAGTTAGGCTGTGCTCCAGGCATGGGGGGTTGGGAGGGGGGGAGCTTCTACTCCCATTTGGCCAAAAATGCTCCTCTATGCCCTTGAACTATGACCCATAAGTGAGCATAGGCAATGGAGTCACCAGACAATATCTGGTCCTGTGTCCAGTGCTAGCACAAGGGTATCCTGTCATTTCTTTCTGACCATCTACTAGATCCCTTTACTGTCTCTGACTTGCAAACTCCTAAAGCTTCTTCTTTCACCACTACTTAGTCCTACCCCTGGTGCTTCATTCACATGGACACTAGGGTCAATCTGCTCCTCTGCATCACAGATCTCTCTCTTTTTTCTCATCTGTTATGGTGTCTTGGGCTGGGAGAATGTCTCACTTTGACCTCTTATTAATTCTGCTCCTCCAGAATTTGATTTGAGGCATCATGTTAAAGTTGTTTGATGGGAAATGTTGGGAGAGCTCAGCTGAGTACTTCAATACTCTATCTTTGTGCCATCCTCAGGATATCATTGATAAGGAATGTTTAGGACTGATAATTGATAGGATCATGATAAGTCAACTAGCTCATAGATAGTTAAGCATGGAGAGTTATATTTTCTGGGTGATTGCTGGAAATGTTGTCTAACTGGAAAACTTCAGGCTCTGTTAATATGATATTTTAAACTTCTTTGCCTTGGCCATTTTCCAAATGGAAGGCAGGTAGGAAAGAAAGTAACTGGAAAGTTCTATTAGTTCTAGGGATCTAATTTCCATCATGTTCTTGGGACTCTGTTGTCAAATTTATCTCAAGGAGCCAGATCTTATTTTAAGTTTCCATATTACACTAATTTCTGAAATAAATACCTTCCTCCCAATGAGTCTTCCCCTACAAGAATGATGAAAATATTAAAATACTTTAGTCTATCAAAACCAATAAATTGTATCTGATATCATATGTGACACTTCATACCCATAACCCTATAGCTCTTGAGTGAAAGGAGAACGGTGTATTTTCACTTCTTTCTTATGTGGTCAACATTGGTTAATAATAATTGTATATTATTCAGTTTCATTTTAGTGTTCCTTCTGTTTAGATATTGTATAGTCAGTATGTATATTGTTTCTGGTTCTTCTTCACTCTACAGCATGCCATATAAGTCTTCCATTTCTATTTGTCAATTCTTTGGGGGCAATATTTCAGCACATTTGTGAATCACAATCTGTGATTGGTGGGTTTGTGGCAGGTTCTTGCCTATATTAAAATTCTATTATGATCTCTTTCTTCTCTTCATGACATAGAAACCTAAGTCATATAGGCAGCCAGGTGATGAAATAGATGCATCACTAGGTCTGGAGACAAGACAGACTTGGGTTCAAATTCCACCTCAGACACTTTTTAGCTATGTAATCCTGGGTAAAATCATTTAACCCTTGTAGCCTCAATTTCATTATCAGTAAAAATGGGCCTAATACTTCCCAGTATTATTGGTAAGAGAAATGAAATATTTGCAAAAATGGCTTGCTTTGCAAGTTAAAGTGTTATATTGTCATTATCATTCTGAAAATATTAGTACCGTGTAAACTGACAAGTTCTACCAAGCTTAAAAAAAAAAAGGCAAAAGTGTGAAAGTTAAGTAACAAGTTGCAGGACCCAACTTAACTAAGCTCAAAGGGACTCATCATTAGTGGGGAGATCATCAGGTGATGAATATATATTACACCCATAGCAATTCACACTTCCCTATGAATGTATGAAGAACCTGGGGTCTATAAGGTGGAGCAAGTAATAATAATTAAGGTAATAAAATTAAGAGGATCTTATAAGAGGTTAATGGAAGCTAGGGTCTTTATAGTCCCCAAGAAAAATTTTGTAAGGTCTTTTATCATCCCATTGCCAAACTCAAAGTAAAATGCTTATTAAAAGACCAACTGACCTTAGGGGCCCCTTTCTTTTGACTAGGTTTGTTTGGATGGTATTCGTGACTACACTCACATTAGCATGAGGAAATATGATATTCTCTTGCTGGCCAGACAAGCAATCAAAGAATCCCAGATTGTACATATTAGATATATAAATATTAATAATAACTTTCTGCCCTTAAATATTACATGTCAAAGCTAATATTCTGCTCTCTTTGTCTATATATCTGTTTTTCAATATTTGCCACTAGAACTTTATTAATAAATGTTAAACTCCTTTTCCCCATGTGTGTTTTATCTGGATCATCCTGCTCAAAATATCAAGAAAATTCTCACTGTCCACTTATTTATTGATGGGAGATAGTACTCTGGTACGTGCCCTACATTTTTAGTGACAGAAGATATTATAACGATGAATGTAATTTTGCAAGTTGAATTTTTACATTGTATTCAGCAAAAAATAAGGGTATTCAAGAGCACAGTGTTTGTATCTTCATATATAACAGAACTAGGATTTGAACTCAGCTCTTTTGACTGCAATTTCTTTGCTTTTTCATTGCATTGACAACTTCTTTATAATAATTTTATACTTCTTCATCTTGTACTCCAGGCCCTGGAACTTGGCCTGATTTCTGATAGTTTGTTTTTTTAGCATTTGTTTTTAAAAAGCAGATCGAGTTCCAGATTTTTGCCCTTCTCTTAACCCTTCCCTGGTATGACAAGGAATTGGATATAGGTTATGCAAATATAGTAATGCAAAAAATATTTCCATATTAATGAGACTAATATGAGAAAAAACATGAAAAAATAAAGAAAGGGAAAAATAGAATGCTTCAATCTGCATTCAGACTCCATTATTGGAAGTGGAGAGTATATGTCATCATAAATTCTTAAGAATTGTCTTGGATCCATTGCCTATTTGATGTATTTCCTTTCAACCTCCATTTTTTGTGCCACCACAAAAGAGGTCCTATAAATAATTTTGTACATATAGAGTATTTTCCTTTTTTAATCTCTTGCCAAGTAGTGGTATTGCTAGATCAAAGGGCATGCACAGCTTTATATCCCTTTGGGCATAATTCCAGAATAGTTGGATCAGTTCACAACTCCATGTAAAGTACATTAATGTCCCAGTTTTCCCCATATCCTCATCAAAATCATTTTCCTTTTCTGGCATCTTAAGTCAATCTGATATATGTGAGGTTGTACCTTATAACTCTTTTAATGTGCATTTCTCTAATCAGTATTGATTTTCTTGTTGACCTTCAAAGTTTTCTTGGGCTAGAAAACTGCTTCACCCTGGCTCTTTTGTGATTTATGCATGCCAGAATTCATTTTGAGAAATCATTTTAAAATTGTTTGGAGTGGAATTAAGGAGAGCTCAAGAAGGTCTCTCTGCCTCAATTCTACCATCTTGGCTCTGCCTCACATATTCATGTTGATATTGGTTTGAGATGCTTGGGGAAGGGGGTTTAATGACTGTGTTATTCTTGGAGGATGGTGACGGGAAATTATCTGTATGGAAATAATGTGTGGCTTCTAACCAGACCATTAGTCTGAGGGAGGGTAAAGCAGGGAAGCACACATGATCCTCCATGCTTTGTAGTCCACTGGTGAACTTGATCCCTGCCATGATAACTTTAGGGAGAAAGTATGTCTCTACTAACTATTAATATTACAAAAGAGGAAATATTTCCCATTCAAATTGACTTTCTGGGACATAGATTTGATATCCTAGTGCTAGTTATGACTTGGCTGAAAATCATGCATTATCACATTTTTTTGTTTTATGAGTTACCATGACCAAAGTATTAATTAGCTGGCAGTCAAACCATTGCAGGTGAGTTCATCCATACTTAGCTTTATTGTTTGATCTTATGGTCTTACTCCACTTTTCATACTCTATATCACAAGTTATCCTTCTTAATCACATAAATCACTCTACCTCCTTGCCTTTATATTAATTAACTATACAATCGCATCTCACTTTTGCTCCTAGAATCTCTGATTTCCTTTAAGACTAGGAACTTAAATGCCACCTTCTATATGAAGTCTTTCCTGCTACATCCCTCAGTTTCTAAGTGCTCTCTCAATAATTATTTATTTTGCATGAAAGATAGTATAGGAATATATTGAGTGCCATCCATGGAACTAATAAAACCTAAATTCCAGTATTTCTTATGATAAATGCTGACAGTATGATCCTGGGCAATTCATCAAATCTCTTGATGCTCTAGGACACTCTTGAAAAGTATTCATGAAAGTGTAGGCAATGCCTTGAACTCAGACTACATGCTACCAATCTCTCAGATGGTAGGAAGAAAGATGGCTTCCTATTCTTCTTTACATGATGGTAAATTGTGAGGCTTGTTTTTTTTAATATAAGCACATCTCCCTTTGCTGTATCTTCCTTTTTCTATACAAGTTCCAACTTCAGCATACATGGACTATATGTCAGGATAAAATGAGTTACAAGTAATAAAAATAGGAAAAGTTGGAATGTGATTTGAATTGCAGATATATAACATATTGTTCCCTCTAAATTCATCCTTCTTTCAAATTTTTCTATTAATTAAATTCAATAAACACTTATTAAGCACTATTTTGTATTAAGCACTATTTTGTGTGGGGTGTGTGTGTGAGTGTGTCTAATGGACATATATGTAGTTTGTCATATTTACCCTATGTACTTAGTTGACGTATTTTGTTATTTTACCTCTAAATGTCTCACATCTAACCTCATCTTTCTACTTCTTATTTAGGCTGTTGCAGTAGTCTCCTAATTGATCTCCCTGCCTCAAGTCTCCTCCATTATTTTCTGAACTTAGCTGTTAAAGTGATTTTTTTAAGGTGCAAATTTGACTGGCACTCTATTTTTCAACAAAATCCAGTGGCTTCCTAGTAGTTCAAATAGGATCAAAGGTTCAGAAGCTAAAATGTAATTATCATTATATCATTTTGTTTTTTATATAATTTTTGTACTTTACACAATTATTCTATAATGCCTGTATATTGTTGTTGTTGTATATAATTTATGAATGACTATTTTGATATTAGAAGTGTATGTTCAAAAAATCTTACTGATAAGGATATACTTAAAATTTTATATTGATAGTTATGTACAGTAAAAAAAAATGTAGAGACTATACCTTGAAGCAAGTGTCTTAAGAGTATGAATTTCAAAGGAGATGCTAACTTGCAGTGGTAGAGAGAGTTTCCTCATCTGGAAATTCTACTCCAGAGTAATTTACTCATCCATTCCCTATTTGAAGTCCTTATATTTTGAGGATGCTTACTTATGAAAATTGTTCCATGGGAGAATATAAGTACCTAAAGGTCATGGATAGGATGCTTCTCTTTTTTGCTTTGTGTTTTTATCTCTATCAACAGTACTGCTGGTTCTCACACAAGGGAAGTGCTTAATAAATGTCTGATGATTGACCAATTACCTACATTTGTCCCTGGAAAGGGCACAATATTTTCCCATAACACTACTTGGAATACTTTCTAGTTTGGCAGAATTTGCAAGAGTTTGCTTTTGAAAACCCAGGGTCACCCTCATGGCTTGAAGCATTGAAGCTGTTGTTCATTCTTTATTTTCAAAGAGAACTAATGACATACGAAGGTGATATCTTGACTTAAATGTGAATTGAATTTCAGAGAGACAGAGTTGCATAAAGTCATCAGCTTCACTCTTTGTTTCAGAGTCATAAACATTCAGTAGAAGGACAAAAGTCAAAATGATTGGTAATGACCTGGGCTGAGGTGGATGACCTTGGAGTTTGTTTGACTAAGGTCTGAATGCTTCACAGCATCTGCTTCTGCCATTGTCATTGGTGTAGGATTTGGAGAACACAACACAGTTGCTACGAATTTTAAAAATGCCTTCTTTAACTAATGCCTTTTCTCTGTTAACATCATCAGTACTTGTGTTTCAGTGTTCATTCTATAGTGGTACAAAACACCAAGCAGATGTTCATTGTGAGTGAATTATCCCAAGGGTCCCACTTGAAAGGGACACTAGACCAAAATTCACTGGTAGCATTGAAGTTTTTCCCTCACAATTGTCATTTAATCATCTTCCTGAAGAAAAAAGATATCATTTCTTTATCTAATAGCAAATTCTATTTTGTGATTTTGATTCTGTGCCTAGGTTATTAATGAATCAGAGTTCAGATATGGTTACAAAAAGCAATCTCAGAACTGGTCACTAATTAATCAAACACTCAAATTGCTGAAAGGCAAATTACTAACTTATTGAAAGGAAGATATATTCAAGGACAAAAACTTCCATTAGTTTAAGGGATTTTAAAAGTGTTAATAAAATATAATCTAAATGGAATGTCATTTAGTTTAATTAGAGAAAAATGAAAAATAATTGTGTATTCTATGCCCATGAGGGTCACCTTGTTGAGAGTTTAATGCATAATTAAAAGAAGGTCAGTCTAAATATAAAGTTAGGATTCTTCACTCTTGGGGATAAAGAGACAATAATAATCTATCAGCAATGGCCTCAGGATTGGAATATATTATAGATAGAATGTTTACAGGACCACATAACTTGCCTCTATGTTCTTCTGTTTGTATCTTCTGGTTGTTCTATCATGCATGTAGTATAAAAATCAAGGACATAGCAATACAAGCAGTAGATGCAGCCAACAGTAGATGCTGCACTTATACTAAGGTCTCTGTGGTACAGATAAATATTTTCAACTCCATTTGTTCATAGTAAAGTGAGAAAAATAATTATCTGAGTTCAATGGATGATGATATGCGTGAGTCTATCAGAAGTATTTTGTCAACCAAGGCAATTTATTTGGAAGAGGGAAGGTTTTTGGAAAGGTCCCTTACTACTAGGGTTGAAAGTGGGGAGCAGTTCTGGGCAGGCTAGGAGGAACTCACTTTAGATGTGGTATGATGGAGAAGAAATATAAATTATGAAATGAAACCCTTCATCCAAACACTGCTTGAAGACCTCCATTAAATCACTATCTTCTGGAGCTATCCAGTTTTGGATAGCAATAATTGTTATAAAGTTTATCCTCTTGCCAGGCCTAAATTTACTTCTTTGTAACATCTATCTATTCTGTATTCCTAGTTCTTTCCTCAGGGACTGGACAGAACAATCTAATAACTATTCCATTCTAGAGTACTTCATTTATTGGAAATATTATATTATAAAAATATTATATTATATTCCCACAGATATTATATTTCTGTAGTACTCTAATTCACAAAGATGCATGTTCTCCTTGCTATGCTTCAAGAGATATTTCACTGAGTCAATGTAGTTAAGGGGATCTAGCACCCTGATCATTTGGCCTAGAATCCCAGTTTAAGTATAATGTCCTTTAGGTATAAAGATGGTATAGTGAAAAGAATACTTTTTTGGGAATCAAGAGCTTAGAATACAATCTTGACTCAGTTGTGTAGTAGATAAGTTAGCTAGTGTCTTTGATTCTCAGTTTCTCATTTCTAAAATGAGTAATAATACCTGTGTTATCTGCCTCATAGGATTGTGGTCAGGACAATGATCAGTAATGGTCATTATTTTATAATGAAAGCATAGGATATTAAAGTTGCAAGAATCCTTCAAATCATCTATATATTTATAGATAAGTAAACAGAAGCTCCCAGAATTTAGTAGACTTAAAAAAGGCAGCAAGAAGGTGGAATTGAAAGAACATTGGACATGAATACAGAAAGACCTGAATTCAACTCCAAATTTAGATACTTGTTAACTATATGACATTCTTGCTTCAGGTGTTTTAATTGTAAAAATGGAGTTAATAATACGTTGATGTGAGGACAAAAATGAGCTAGCATTTTGTAAACAAAGTTATATAATATTGTTTCATTATGATCATTCTTTCTATATTTTCCCACTGCTTCCACTCTGCCACTGTCTTCCATTTTTCTTTACCTTCATTTTTAGAGACTCTTACTCCCCACAACCTGCATGAGTCAACAGATGAGAAAAGTACTCATAGGAAAGCGAAATTCTGTACCCTTGCATATTTTCCCCAAGGTATTTTTGAGTATGGCAAATAGGCAAAGAAATCATCTTTTCCAGCTCCCTCATTTTGCAGATGAATAGTCTGAGGACCAAAGTGCCACAGAGTAAAGAGCTGAGATAGAACTGAAACCATCACCTTTTGACTGTAGTATGAGCTTCTTGGGGACAGCCACAGTTTGATTTTTATCTCAGGGTCCCTGGCACATAGAGGATGCTTAATTGAGTTGAATTGTCTTTCAATTGAATACTCTTTTCATTACATTGCTCTTCAATCTGTGGTTGTTGTTGTTTAGTCATTTTCAGTTGCATCTACTTTCTCCCATTATGATTTTCTTGGCAAAGACACTGGAAAAGTTTGCAATTTCTTTCTACATTTTCCTTTACAGACATGGAACTGAGGCAAGTAGTTTGCATGAATTTCCCAGAGACACAAGGTTGTTAAATATCTAAGACCAGATTTGAACCCAGGTCCTCTATCCACTGAGCTATCTACTTGCCTTGTCAATTCATAGAGCAGATAAAATAAAGTATTTCCTAACATATCTGTTAGATTCTGATGTTTGTTTTATTCTGGTTTGGAATAAGTTAGTGGGTGCTGCACACTAAAAGGACAGAAATGCAACATGGTTCCTTGGAGAAATGATATAGGCAGAAAAATATGATATAGTTGTGAACTTATTTGGGAGCATAAAATAGACTAACATCAAAAAGACTTAGGAGTAGAGACAAGTGGTGAACTAATAAGATCAAAGCATCTGGGTTAACTATGCTGTTGAATAGCTACTCAATGTGTGGAATTTTATGAGGTTCTTAAAGTGAACTGAACCAAAAACTGAACTTGCAATACTAACTCATTATAATATGACACAGGAAATGAGAAGGAAAATACCTTTTATGTCAACTTACGGAATGGTGGTACAGTGAATAGAGAGCGAAATTTGGAGTCTGAATTATCTTTCTGAGTTCAAATCTGGTCTCAGACACTAGCTATGTCACTCTGAGCAAGTCACATAATCCTGTTTACCTCAGTTTCCTCATCTCTAAAATGAACTGGATAAGAAATGACAAATCAGTCTAGGATCTTTGCCAAGAAAACCCCAGATGGGATCATAAAGAATCCTGGGACTGAAAATGACTGAACAACAAAAAAAACGGATGGTAAACAACACCTGTTCTATTCCTTGTTTCTGAGAAGGGAAGGTAGGTATGCTGTTCTTAATTATGTTTTCCATGTGAGCTTTATAAATTTTTTATTGATTTTTAAACATCACCATCATTTCTAGATATAATTTTTCCCCCTTCCTTCTTCCTTCCATCTCTCTTTTGTAACAAAGAAAAGCAATTATACAAAAACAATTGCTATAGGGGATAAACATGGCTCCAATATAACATTGGATTATGTAATCTCTGGGAGTCAAATAAATTATTAGGATTATTCAGAGTTTGGTTTATTTTTATTATTGAAAATTTTCATTTACTTTATTAAAAAAAACTGTTCTGGTATTATTTATTTTACTCTTCGCCAGTTCATTCAAATCTTTCAAAACTTGCTGTTTGAGTACCTCACATTTGCCATTTTATAGAATAATATTTTAAGAATCTACAGTTTGTTTGTTCATTTCTTAATTAAAGGACACCAAATTTGTTTCCAGTTCTTTGAAAGTGCTGCTCTATGTGTTTTGTATGACTTCACATGTATAATTGATATCATGTTGCTTGCCCTTTCAAGAGGTGGAGGAAGGGCAGAAGAGAAGGAGAAATTTGCATTTCTTTTTTTTTTTTTTTTTTAGTTTTTGCAAGGCAATGGAGTTAAGTGGCTTGCCCAAGGCCACACAGCTAGGTAATTATTAAGTGTCTGAGGCCGGATTTGAACTCAAGTACTTGTGACTCCAAGGATAGTGCTCTATCCACTGTGTCACCTAGCCTCCTGAGAAGGAGAAAATTTGGAAGCAAAATTTTTAAAAATGAATATTAAAATATTTTTACTTGTAATCAGTAAATATTTAATGAAATGAAAGAAAGTGATAATGAAAAGATTTATATATATATATATAAATATATAAATATATATATATTTAGGACTTATCTGACTTTTAACTCCATGAAATATATTCCTATTAGTGTTATCACTTGGTCACAGGATAAAAACAATTTATTTTCCCATAAAGGCATGTTGCTTTTCAGAATAGCAGGGAAAAACTCCACCAGTGGGGTTGTTTGTGTGCGTATCTTGCTGCAGCACTTCCAATGATTGCTTTCATATTTTAGATCAGCTTTGCCAATTGGTTGAATGTGATGTAGGTGATTTCTACATATGCCAGAAGTCATTTAGATGCTGCTGAGCAGAGAGGAAGATGGGCAAAACAGAAAACTGAAATAAAGGAAAAAGTTCTGGAAATGATTTTCTTTTCTTGGTTTACAGTCATTACAGTATCACTTTCCAACTCAGTATTTAAAGTAAAGAGCTTCTTTACTTAATTCTTTAGGCTTTCACTACTGTGTCTATTCCTCTGATGTTCTATTAAGATGTCTCTGATCTGCCTAGGGATGGGGCTTGTAGGAAGTGAATGAATACCTTGATATAATTGGGTTGTTCAGGAATTCAATGGTTTAATAAAGGAGGGGCCTGAAGAGAGCATATAGGTCATCTTGACTAAATCCCTAATTTTACAGATAAGAAAACAGTGACTTATTGAGATTGCAGTTTCTATATAGGTGGTAAGTGGGAGAGCCAAGATTTAAGCCCAATTTAACTCTGGAGTCAGTGTTTTTATCAATGTACATTAATTCCTTTAATGAGTAGGCACCAGCTCCCACCTCATTTTTATAACCATGCTTCCCTTATGATAGAAGTGACAACCCCAGCTCAGATGAACAAGCAGAAATATAAGGCTGGTCAACTGAAAACAAAAATACCTGTTTGACCTTAGCACTCACTTGTCCTTCCTGCAAAAAGTTTAGGGTTATCCACTGCCCAGTTTATCCCTGACCCTGTGAAGTCACATACCAAGGCCTGAGTGGCTGGTGGTATTTGAATTGCCATACACATTTTGGCAAATAAAGGACATTACTGTATGCCCATTAATCACTTGGGGGCCGCTAGTCAAAACATTTTCTCTGTGAAAATGCCTCTCTTATTTTGTATCAATTAATATTGGATGGAACTCCAGAGCCATAGTTAATCTGTTGTAAGACTTTTATTTGCTGTCAGGAATATATACATGAAAAATGCTCTACACAATATTTTAATTAATTAAAATATGCTGAGAAGCATATTTTTTCTTAAAGTATATTTTATTACACTTCATTACATTTCCCAATTTAATGGACACATATATTATGTCCTGTTGCCATGGGAACTGCTTAGGGACAGTCTGTTTATGGGCTGTCGGTTGTAGTTATAAAACTCTCACAAAGACGAAATTGTTTCTTCCAAGTTTTAAAGGAGCTGTGCTATGCTTACAGTATGGATAATTTACCTCTGGGCTTGGAGCCATGGAGAGGGTCTTTACTTGATTTAGATACTGGTACTTCCTATTATGAAGCTCTCCAATTTTAATTATTTTGGGCCTAAGTTCATGCTGGTATAACTCCAACTATATTGAGAGTAAATATAAAAATGCCTGATCTCCAATCTCATAGTAAATGAGAATCTTTAACCCTGGAATGAGTGAAAACTGCTGAATTTTTTTTAAAGCTTATATAAGAAAAAGCCATTAGCAGAGACTTGTAGAAATTCTTTACTAAAGAAGGCAGAGGCATAGATAAGAGCAGGGTTTTAGAGTGGGAAAAAAGCAAGTCTCAGTAGTTAGGTCCTGCCTCCGTGACCTGCTAAAGCTTCAGATGAAGACGACAGGTTTCATCTTGATAATAAAAAGTAATTTGCCTTTTTATTCATGTATTTTCCATGTGTTAAATTCATATTTCCCCCTAAAAGGTATCTACTCTTTCTGTCTCTGATTTTTTTTTCCATATTAAAACTAAAGACTGGGTCTGATTTTCACATCAGAATGCTGTTTGAAAACATTTTTTCCTTGACTTTTTCCAACTGTTAATTCCCAATGAAAGGTTTAAGTTCTCCTACCATAAGCTCCCTAACTGGCAGGAGAGAGGAGCTCAGTTTTACTCCAGTACAAATTGTTTTTCCAATCAGTTCCTGATTTCATGTCTAAAGCAGAGATACTGTTTTTCAATTAAGCAGGAAGGGAATCTTAATCCGTTTCTGAAATCTCTTCTCCCAGATTTTTGTCTCCCTTCTACTCACAATGCTCTGAATCATACTTCTTTGGTGGAATGATGGTATTGCTCAGGATGGGACGGGAAGATCAAACTCTCCCACCAGTTCAGTTGTTTTTGAAAGGTACATGAATTCCCAGGTTGTTACAATAAAACCTTGCTAATGGACTTTGAGAAATAGAAGACTTCTGGTTAATCTAACTGTGTTAGTGAGATCTTTGACATTTACTGTTGAAAGTTTTTCTAAATTGCATTAACTAATTTTTCTGCCTTTATACTTGATCAGGCCATACACAGCTAGAAACTTTCTTTCTCTGATGACTGAGGGGGGCCACATAGTCAGAAGTTGACTCATTTGACAATAAATTGGGGGGGGAGAAGAAAAAAGACAAAAAGAAATTTATAGGATAATTTGATTATATATTTAAAAGGAATAGCAAATTGGACATAAGAGATTAAAAATCTTAAAAATGCAAAACTGCAAACAGAATTGGATCATGGAAATCCTACTGCAAGGAAAGTTATATAGAAGAAAAAATCTGAGTCCTAGAGTAAAGAGATTGGTTCAAAAATTCTACTTGTAGGAAATGCTGCAATTTTTTTTAATCCTCTCTAGGCTTCCATTTCCTCAGCTCCAAAATAAAGGGATTTTGTACAGTGCCTTTTTTTGGCCAATTTGAACTTTAGGTCTATGATCTTACTTTCATTATTATTATTTTTAAAATTTTTCATCATTCAACTATATACATATGTATATTTTCAAATTGCAAAATATCCTTCCACCCATTCCTCTCCCCTCAGCAGTGAACAGTCAGGTTAACATTGTACATACATATTTTTGGTAAACATGTTTACAGATTAGTCAGTTTTCCACATGAGAAATTAGGATTTAGAGAATAAGGGAAAGATATACATACAAATATATATATATATATATATATATATATATATATATATGATAAGTTTTATAGTGTTCTTTAGATTCTGAAAGGGTTTTGTTTTGTTTTGTTTTTCTTCCTCTAGATGGGGATAACATTGTCTGTAGCCAGCCTAATATGATTGGCCTAGCTACGATCTTATTTTCAACAAGGCTCTAATACTCAATTAATAGAACTACTCATGTGTAATTAAAAATCTTGTAAATTTTGAATTAGAAGGGACTTTAGAAGCCTAACCCACTATTTTTACAGACGGAAGAATGGAAGTCCATGGCATTGGAGGTGAGATTTGAATACAAGTCTTTTACCGCTAGACATGATAGTTCTACTGTACCCTAGAAAATTCACAACTGAACTTAGACCTGATAGCATACAGTGGCACTATCCTATCATCGAAGCACTCAGTGTCTATTAATCTCCTTTTCCTTTTGGATATATGGAATGTTACCCCAGCCTGGGTTAGAATTAGGGACATAGCAAAAAGGGTACCAAATTAGCTCTTTGAGAGAGAGGGCTTGTCAACAGGCATTTTCTTTTTTCTTTTCTTTTACTTTTTTTTTTTTTTTTGCAGGGCAATGGGGTTTAGTGGCTTGCCCCAGGCCACACAGCTAGGTGTCTGAGGCTGGATATGAACTCAGGTACTCCTGACTCCAGGACTGGTGCTCTATCCACTGTGCCAACTAGCTGCCCCAGCAGGCATTTTCAAAATACTTATCAGATCCTTTGCTAAGAGTTACAAATAAAATGAAAATAGTCCCTGTTCTCAAGGAGCTTATATTTAAGAATGTGAGACAACGTATAACTATGACTTTTATTTAGTTGTTTCATTCATATCCAATTCTTTGTGACCCCTTTGAGGTTTTCTTGGCAAAGATATTGGAGTGCTTTGCCATTTCCTGCATCAGCTCATTTTATGGAAGAGAAACTGAGGCAAACAGGTTTAAAATGATTTTACCAGGGTTAAAAACTAGTTTTTAACCTAAGGTTGGACTTAAACTTATATTTGGTAAGATATTTTAGGATTTGGGCCTAGATTTTATTTTTAATTTTAAATTTCTATCTATTTACATTTTTTCTCTTTCCAAAATTTAGAACAATTTACTTTTTTGTCTTGTATAGTTTTCATTTACGATTTGTTGAATAACTCTGGTTCTCTCTTTGAATGACAAATAATAAACCCAAACTCAAGCCTCCATGATGCATTATTTTGGTTTTGATTGATTAGAATTAGTGTAAAGAGCAATTGTTTATTGTTCTGAACAGAAATTCTAAGGGTTTCCTGGGCCATCTTTTATCTTACTTAACCCCTAGTCATAGAATGGGCATTGCCTCAGACAAACAGAGACCTGGGAAAGTCCTTAATTTAGAGAGGTTAAGATCAGGACCATGACTGGTCTATATATACAAAATGTATTGTACATATAAAGCATACACATATGCATGTGTGTATATATATATGTGATTATGTAGACACACATTTTGCATACATATATGTTAGAGATATGAGAGCAACTATCAGTCTGTCTATCCCTCATGCTGCCCCAACTGATTTTATACTTAACCATGATATATTTTATACAATTATATACACACACAATTAACTTGTTAATACATGGTAATATATTTCTATCTATTGATATATTTTTATTGGGCTTCAGTTCTTCTGTGATTTTGATTTTTCTGAGAGAGTGGTGTGCCATGATTCAAAACAATACATTAACTTTGGGAGAATTAAAAATTGGGGCAGTGGCCTACTTGGGTTCTTTGAAAACATTGCACAGCATTCCAGATATGTTTCAACATATTCTCCCTCCACTATCCAGGCAAGAGGATATTACGGCTAGTGGTCTCTGAGGGATTAGAAGGGAAACCTTGCTCTGGTGCTCTGTTGAACTAGTTCCTTCAAAGCTAGTATGGGGAAAGTAGGTGAAATAAGTGGGCAGACCATAAGTTTCTCACAACCTATCCCCCTGGAAGAGCCTACTGGGCTACTGTCCTTTGAGTAGAGGAACATGGACCTAGGGTACACCTGGGAAGGGTTGAGGAATTAATTTCTCCCTCATCTTGAATGATGAAACCAGGTTACCTTCCTAACCTCAACTCAGTCATATCACTGAAGATTACATTTCAACAACCTCACTGAAAGAGCATGAAGTTAGGAGTTGGAGACCTTGGTTCTAATCCCTAGACTAGATCATCTATGGAACCATAGTCCCTCATTCCCAAAAAAGATATTGGACAGGATCTCTAAAACTTCTGTCAACTTTAATAGTCTATT
The DNA here is from genome assembly GCF_037893015.1 of Macrotis lagotis. NCBI lineage: Eukaryota > Metazoa > Chordata > Mammalia > Peramelemorphia > Peramelidae > Macrotis > Macrotis lagotis. Next base: position 580,500,108 of record NC_133666.1, read on the forward strand.
TGTCTGTGAGATATGAGTTCCACTTGATTCTATTTCCTTCTCAATTCCATTGAGTCAAATGAGTGTTCCTTAGTGATCTTGTGAGTCAGTTATCTTCTTTAAAGCTTCAATTTCCTTTTCTGTAAAATGAAAAAAAAATTATACTAAACTATCTTTAAGTACCACTCTTCCAACTCCAGCATTTTGTCATCACACTTCTTCTGTGATCATAAGCAAGTCACAATTTCTCTAGTCTTTATGATCACATTTCATGGTTCCATAGAGGTTCAAAGGTAATCTTGGTGAATATACTTCATTTTATTGATGAAAAAAATTTGTACCAGAGAGGTTAAGTGACTTGTCCAAAGTCACACAGAAGTAAATGAGGGAGTGGGAATTCAAACTAACATTTTCTGAATCCCAAGCCAGTTCTCTTTCTAACAAACCAATCCTAGTTTCCTCAGTTGTAAGATGAGGGAGTTAGATGACCTTTAGGCTCTCTTCCAACTCTAGCTCTATCATCCTATGAACTATAAAGATACTTTCTTGAAGAGACTGAGAAGTCGGTTTTCAGCCTTCTTTCAGACTCTCATTCCAAACCATCTATTTGCCATAGGATTATTACTCCATTTCCCACTCCCTAATGGTCAACCTACTTGCATCCTAAGTATGAAGAAACAACTAGTCTTAACCCTAGCTGTCAGGTATAATTAGTTAACTGCATAATTTTAATGAAAAGTTTAAGACTCAAAATAAATTGGAAAAAATGCACCTCCCTTCTCTCCTTTTCAGAACTGAGGAATTAGAGATGCGTAATGTTGTATATGGTATCAGACATTGTCATATAGTTGATGTTTGGTGGTTTTACGGAAATATATTTTTAATCAAATAAAAATCTTTCTCACAAGAATTGACTCAATTTGTAAAGGAGAGGGACATGCTTGAAAATGGAGGCAATGTAAAATTAGATCAAAAAATAAGAAGTAAAACGAATCATAATTTAAATTTGATGATACAGTTCCTTTTCCTAGAAATGGCTTCTCCATCAGGAAAGTTAAGGTGTTCCTTTCTTCAAAGGGTGGTGTCCTCTGCACCTCCCTTTTCTTCACAATATATACATTAATATTGTTTTTCAAGTCACTTGCTCTGACTGGCTTGTGGTGTTTGCTCCAGGCAGAAAAAGTCTTAGTAATGTTTCTGCTTAGGCTAGGCATGTTTAACCAGAAGCATCTTTACTATCCTTAGGGAAACAATCTCCTCTTCTGTGATACTACAATTTCAGTGACCTCATGTCTCCCTAGATTATATTATATTTTAACAGTAAACTTATTATATATATATATATATATATGTGTGTGTGTGTGTGTGTGTGTGTGTGTGCACACGTATGTGTGTATATATGTAAGTATGTATTTGTTTTTTTGTAAGAAAATGGAGTTAAGAGAATTGCTTAAGCTCACACAGCTAGGTAATTATTAACTGTCTGATGCTGGATTTAAATTCAGGTCCTCCTGACTCCAGGGCTGGTACTCTACCCACTGTGCCACATAGCTGTCCCTCCATAAAATAGTATTATATCATTATGCTAGAATGAGGAAATGTGTTTTTTACAAATGAATTTCAACAATAGAACTCACCTTCCTAGTTAACTGTGAAGGTGAGTTCTATTGTTGAAATTCATTTGTAAAAAACACATCTATCACCTTATATTTTTATTTTCTCATCCATATGCAAATATATATATTTTTAAGTTCAAAATTTTCTTCCACCCTCCCTTTCCACTCCTGCCCCTCAGTGGTGATCAATCAATTTAACACTGTATATACTATTGTATATACATTATTTTTGTATATATACACATTTTTGATAAACATGTTACAGATTATTTATTTTTGGTATGAAAAATTATGATTAAGGGAAAGAGATACATAAGATATAATTTTAATAAAGTGTTCATCAGATTCTGAAGGATTTTTGGTTTGTTTTGTTTTTCTTCCTCTGGATTGGGTTGTTAATGGCTGGTCTAGAAAGGTTGTCTTAGCTCTCTGAATAGCTGAGAAGAGGTGCTTTCATCAAGGTTGATCATTTCACAATATTGTTTTGTGAGAACAATTGTTCTCTTGGTTCTGCTCCTTTGCTCAGCATCGGATCTTGTAACTCATTCCATGCTTCTCTAGTGTCCGACCATATATGGTTTCTTATAGAATAATAATATTCCATAGTATTCATTTACCATAACTTGTTTAGCCACTCCCCAATTGATGATTATTCCCTCAATTTCCAATTTTTGCCACTACAAAAACCTGGAACATGTGGGACTCTTCTAATTTTTTTTTATGATTTCCTCTCAATTATAGGCCTAGAATTGGAATTGCTGGGTCAAAGGGAATGAACATTTTTATTTCTCTTTGGGCATAATTCCATATTACTCTCCAGAATGATTGGATCCATTTCCAACTCCACCAGCAATGCATTAACATCCCAATCATCCCACAGACTCTCTAACATTGAACAATTTTCTTTTACTCATCTTGGTCAATCTGATAGGTGTGAGGTGATACCTCATAGTTATTTTAATTTGCATTTCTCTAATTAATATTAATTTGGAGCATTTTTTATGTGATTATATATAGCTTTAATTTTTTAATTTGAAAATAGTCTATTCATATCAATTGACAATTTATCAATTGTGGAATTATTTGTAACCTTATAAATTTGATGTAATTCTCTATATATTTTTAGAAATGAGACCTTTAACAGAACTCTTACTTGTGAAGATTGTTTCCCAGTTTTCTGCTTTGTTTCTAATTTTGGCAGCATTGATTTTATTAGTGCAAAATTTAATATAATCAAAATCATTGATTTTGCAGTTTGTAATGTATCTAATTCTTTATTTATTCATTTTTATTAAAGATTTTATTTGAGTTTTACAATTTTCCCCCAATCTTACTCCCCGCCCCCATAGAAAGCAATCTGTCAGTCTTTACTTTGTTTGCATGTTGTACCTTGATCCAAATTGGGTGTGATGAGAGAGAAATCATATCCTTAAAGAAGAGACAAGAAGTCTAAGAGGTAACAAGATCAGACAATAAGATATCTGTTTTTATTCTAAATTAAAGGGAATAGTCCTTGAACTTTGTTCAAACTCCACATCTCATTATCTGGATATAGATGGTATTCTCCTTTGCAGACAGCACAAAATTGCTCCTGATTGTTGCACTGATGGAATGAGCAAGTCCTTCAAGGTTGAACATCACTCTCATGTTGCTATTGGGGTATACAGTGTTTTTCTGGTTCTGCTCATCTCACTCAGCATCAGTTCATGCAAATCCCTCCAGGCTTCCCTGAATTCCCATCCCTCCTGGTTTCTAATAGAACAATACTGTTCCATGACATACATATACCACAGTTTGCTAAACCATTCCCCAATTAAAGGACATTTACTTGATTTCCAATTCTTTGCCACCACAAACAGGACTGCTATAAATATTTTTGTACAAGTGATGTTTTTACCCTTTTTCATCATCTCTTCAGGATATAGACCCAGTAGTGGTATTGCTGGGTCAAAGGGTATGCACATTTTTGTTGCCCTTTGGGCATAGTTCCAAATAGCTCTCCAGAAGGGTTGGATGAGTTCACAGCTCCACCAACAGTGTAATAGTGTCCCAGATTTCCCAAATCCCTTCCAACAATGATCATTATCCTTTCTGGTCATATTGGCCATTCTGAGAGGTGTGAGGTGGTACCTCAGAGAAGCTTTAATTTGCATTTCTCTAATAATTAATGATTTAAGGCATTTTTTCATATGGCTATGGATTACTTTGATCTCCTCATCTGTAAACTGCCTTTGCATATCCTTTGATCATTTGTCAATTGGGGAATGGCTTTTTGTTTTAAAAATATGACTCAGTTCTCTGTATATTTTAGAAATGAGTCCTTTGTCAGAATCATTAGTTGTAAAGATTGTTTCCCAATTTACTACATTTCTTTTGATATTGGTTATCTGTGCAAAATGTTTTTAATTTAATGTAATTGAAATCATCTAATTGGTTTCTGGTGATGTTCTCCAACTCTTCCTTAGTCATAAAGTGCTCCCCTTTCCATGGATCTGACAGGTAAACTAGTCCTTGATCTTCTAATTTGCTTATAGAATTGTCTTTTATGTCAAAGTCCTGTAACCATTTGGATCTTATCTTGGTAAAGCGTTCGAGGTGTTGGTCTAATTTAAATTTCTTCCATATTAACTTCCAATTATCCCAGCAGTTTTTATCAAAGAGAGAGTTTTTATCCCAATAGCTGTACTCTTTGTGTTTATCAAACAGCAGATTACTATAATCATTTCCTGTTATTGCACCTAGTCTATTCCACTGATCCACCACTCTATTTCTTAGCCAATACCAAACAGTTTTGATGACTGATGCTTTATAATATAATTTTAGATCAGGTAGGGCTAAGCCACCTTCTTTTGCACTTTTTTTCATTAAGCTCCTGCCAATTCTTGACTTTTTGTTACTCCATATGAATTTACTTACAATATTTTTCTAACAATGTATCTAATTATTGTTTGGTGCCTTCTTATATTTCAATCAAGGACACTTGGTACAAGAGCACACCATCCTCAATAATTTATTGAGATTAAAAAGTAGCAATGTGTCTGTAGTTGCTGATGTCTCCTTAGTTTCTCTCTGTTTTTCTTCCTCCATATTTTTTTCATTTCTTCCCCCCCTCTCTTTTGCTCTTTCTCCTCTCCCTCCCTCCTTTTTCCTCTTTCACTTTTCTTTCTTTCCTTTCTTCCTTTTTCCTCTCCCTCCTTTCTTTTCCTTCCTTCCTTCCTTCCTTCCATACATCCTTCTTTCCTTCCTTCCTTTCCTCCTTCTTTCCTTCCTTCTATTCTTTCTGTAATAATAATATTATTATTGGATTTTTAGCAAACTCTTTTGGGATTTTCCTCTTTGATTTCATGAAAACCTTTTGCAAAAGTTTTTAAGACTGTATTGATCCATTTGTTTCAGTCAATCAGTAAAAATTTATTAAGCACCTACCATCAATATAATTCTTATTTTTGTAACAGCAGTAATTGGGTGAGACAGTACTCAAATAACTGAACAACCAACTATATGCATTTGATACATTTAGTCAGTAAACATTTATGAAGAATTTATGATGTATCTCTCATTCATTCACATTTTAGAATTGTTATGAGGTTAAAATGAAATAGCATTTCAAAAATATTTGTAAACATTGAGTCCCAAATCTACTGATTTGAAAGTCTTTCCCCTTTGGTGAGGTTATGCTGTGTGCTTGCATGAAGGGCATAGACAGAAAAGAAAGCTCCTATATCTTCAATTTCTTTATGATCTTTTATTCTCATCAGTTTCTTTAGTGTTTGGGTTCTGCAGTTGCTTCAGGTGCTTCTGGTTTCCAACTTCAAGAGAGGATGAAAATACCAAGCCCACCTCATATTGCTTGAAGGAAATGACTCCGGGAAGAAGCCAACATGAGAACTAACAGTCTCCATCATTTCTCTGTACTTAGCTTGTTTTTCTGGAGATCTAGAATTGTTCTCTGTCTGGAATTCTTTTTTCCTAATGAATTTACATTTACCCTTTAACTCCCAATTCTAATGTCAATTCTTACTCTGATTTCTTCCCTCATGCTTTTGTTTGTAATGAATTCCACCCACAGACTTTGCACAATATGATATTGTATTTGTTGAGTCTATTTTATCTTTTCCCTTCCCTAGACTGTAAAGTTCTTGAGAACAAGTAGTGATCAGGTTGTGTTTCTGATCAATTTTGTATCTCTAGAGAAAATGAAGTATAAGGAGCCATTTGATAAAGACTGTTTGTGTTTATATTTTAAAATCCATTTATATTTTTTACTATTTTCCATCTTATTTCAACTTCAAATGTTCTTGCAGTGATATAGCTCAAGGTATATAATACTAAAATCTCTGCAGGCTTATTTTCACCATATTACTTTACACTCTTTTTTGTAGACAATGCAACACAATCTTTCTGAACTCTTAATGGATATTCCTTTTGGATGTTGATCTGACTGCCAGAATATTAAATGATTACTAGAGAAGAAATATTCTAAACTTTTTTAGCTTGCTTAGTATGTTAAGCATTTGATTTAGATTAAAATTCTCTATAAATTTGCTAGCATTAATATCTTTATTTTGTCCAAATTTCCATTTTTTGCATCAGTATCTTGCTTTACCATTCCTCCCAGTTATTCAGATTCATAAATTTAGCAACATCCTTTAGTCTTTTTCATCAGTACCCACATGCTATTAATTTCCTTGTTGTTTCTACCCTCCTTATCTCTCATCTCTACCTTTTCTTCATTCACCCTAGATCAGGTTCTTAATCTTCTCTGGCTTAGACTATTATAATAGCCACCTAATTGATCTTCCCTGAGTTTCCTCAGTTCTTTCTACAGTCTATTACAGAAATAGATGCCAAAATAATTTTTATAAGGCATAGACCCATCCTTGCCATTCTCCTGCTGAAAAACCCTCAGTTGTTTTCATTTGCCTTTGATAAAATGCAAATGATTAAGACTTTATGGGATATGTTTAAAATGTTGGACTTATTATTTCAGATATTAAAAAAGCAAAAACCCCCACAAAAACATGTTTGCAGCAAATTTTAAGGTGAGAGAAAGAGGAATAGGAGCTAGTGTGTATAAATAATGAAATATTTATTATGATTTGAGTCACAATATTAGGATTCAGACCAATATGTGGCTTATTAACATTGACTCTTTCCTTACATTACATAAAATTTTGCATCTAGTCTCCAAAGTTATCCTGAATCAATCTTCTTAAAAGTCAAGATATGGCTTTTCCTTCTTGAGTCTAGAAACAAGAGAAAGAAGTGATGAATATGTAATCTAGTTCATGGTTCATCTTCATTACCTGGTGGTAGCCATTGGATGTGGAACTTCTCCATCATTCACTAAGCTTGTCTGTGGACAGCAGACAAGCTCTTTTGTCAGGATAGTACTAGTGACAAAAAGCCATAGAAGACATATGATAAATGAGCATAGCAGCCAGTACATGATTTAGGTTTTCAAAGGAAGAAAATTTCATGTTAGGCAGGGATAGTTAGAAAAGGAGGCCTTGAACAAAATGTTAAAGAATTAGGCAGAAAATGGTAGTGATGCTCATGGGTGTTATTTTTTTTTAGGCTTTTTTTCAAGGCAGTGGGGTTAAGTGGCTTGCCCAAGGCCACACAGCTAGGTAATTATTAAGTGTCTGAGGCTGGATTTGAACTCAGGTTCTCCTGAACACAGGGCCAGTGCTCTATCCATTGTACCACCTATCTGCCCCCCCCCCAATGAGTGTTATTATAGGTGAAATGGGAAGAAAAGTCACATAGACAAATACACAGAATCTGGAAAGTTCAAAACTTCTTTGAGTGGAGACTAATTATACACTAATCAGATTGAGAGGGATGTTCATTTGGGAGAGTAGTAAGGGATAATGATGAAAACATGAATTGAGTTTCCATTCTGGAAAGCAATTTAGGAGAGAGACATACTGAATAAAGGAGTTAAATTCATTAACTGTATATTCTAGAAGTTATAATGAAAGAACAATCTTTGACCAAGTATTAACTTTTCATGTCTATATTTTTTTAAAAATTCTGGTGTTTTGTGTATACATATGAGTGAGAGAGAGAGAGAGATTGATATTATTCAACCCCAAAAATGGATAACAGAAAAAATATAATGACATTTACACTAAATCTTCTTTAATATAGGAGACAGAATAATCCAGTGGAAAAGGTTCTAGTTTTACAATCAGAAGACCTGATTTTGAATGTTAGGTCTGTGGACAAGTCATTTCACTCTCTCTCTGGGATTTAATTTTCTCCTCAATGAAGAAGGTGTCTGAACCAGATGACTTCATATTCTCTTTTTTCCTTTTTGAAAATGATGCTGTTGAGAATTTTATATCCCTGTAAAGGTGTGTCTATTAAGATCTATTCCTAAACCATATCTTTGCCTAGTGATTGGGAGAATAGCCTCTGGCTGGTCAGCAGCTGTATTCATTTCTTGGAAGGGTGTGTTGCTGTTTCTAGCTAGCCTCATTTCATCAATGCTGCAGGACTGGCCCTGCTCCAAGTCCACATTGGTGGGGAGTCCATCTGGCCATTTCATGCTATAGCTTGCACATAGATGGCATTAAGTGCTAACTAATGTGGATATTCTTCAATCTGTCTTCCATTTTATCCAATCCTTGGGGATGATGCCTGTCAGAGTTAGTGATAACATTTTCCCATCTACTCTGCAGTTTATGATCACTGATTATTTCATCAAGCTTTTTGTAAAGATAATTTACAGAAGTCCGTCCCCATCTGGTGGTCTTTCTAGGCCTCTGGCCACTCCCTAATTGATTTCTTTTTGGTGTTCTGGATTTTTTAAATATAATTTTTTATTAATAATTTTTTAAAAATGCAGATATACTTTTCAAAGTATCTCTCTCTCTTCCCTTTCCCTTCTGAATTAGAAATGTCTTATAAGACAGATAGAAAAATAGATAAAATAGTTTGTTAAAACCAACTCTTAGTGTGAAAAAAAATCTGACATTACATATGTTTCATAGTCATGGTTTCCCACGTCTACAAGAAAGATAATGAGATGCTTCTCAGATTGTTCTTTAATAATTTCATAACTTTCAGAGTTGATTGTGGAGTTGTTATTGCTCCTTCCATCTACACTCTTGTAGTTATGATGTATATTGCTTAAAGTATTTTTGAAAAGCATTCTTAGCAACTTACTTTAAATTCGGTTTAGGTAATAGCATTCTGCCAAAGTGATAGAGAAATGCATAAAAGAAATCAGTTTAATAAGCTTGGTGACACAGAAGATAGAGTGTTAGACCTGGGTCAAGGAGATCCCAAGGTGAAATCTGGCTCTATACACTTATAAGCTGTATGACCCTGGGCAAGTCACTTAATCCTGTTTGTCTCGGGGGCACAATATGAGGAATTTTCAAATCAGAGTATTTTTATTAGAACTTTAATGTAATAACGAGAAACAAGAACTATTGTGTACAGGGGTGAAAGTGGTGGTGGTATGGTTAAATCAATGTCTCCTCTAAGCATTTCTCTCTTTTTTTTTTGCAAGGCAATGTGACCCAAGGTCACACAGCTAGGCAGCTATTAAGTTCATGAAGTGAAATTTGAACTCAGATCCTCCTGACTCCAGGGCTGGAACTTTGTCCATTGCACCACCTAGTTGCCCTAGGCTTTTCTCTTATTAATTTTCTATATAATAATGTGGACTCTCATTTGCATAGCACTTCAAAGTTAGTAAGGTGCTTAATATATATATATATATATATATATATATATTATTTCACTGGAACCTTATGAAACCTCACAAGGCAGATACAATATGTAAAAATATCTTCCTTTTGCAGTTTCAGCTCAGAGAAATTAATTGACTTGATGATCATTTCCCATTTCCTATGTGTCAAAGGTGAAATTTGAACCTTGTTATTCCTGATACTCTATTTCCTGAGTTATATGAATCCAGATGATTATATTCCTCTCTAAACCAATATGAACCACTTAAACAAATATAATTCTATGTATTGTGTCATAGGTTTCACCAAAGGCCAATTATAAAACATCTATTTCATTTTCTCAAACCATTGATTTTCTAATTCATTGGTAAAAATCAATTATTTCAGCCTGATAGAATATTTTCTTTATAAACTCATCTTATCTTTTGTATATGATTCCATTGTGCTCTATCTAGTTAAAGATTTTTCATCTCATTGTATTTCTTTCATTATTTTACTGAGACAGTGTTCCTGAATTAGAATAACTGAGCTCAGTCTTCTTACCTTCTCTGAAGAATGATACCACATCTGCTTTTCTACTAATCTTGTAATATGTCTTGAGTGCTATGTTTGAAAACAATTATAACCAATTCAGTAGACACTTGCTAATTCCCTTATTAGCTTAGGATGCATATCATCTGGACCAAATTGTTTATGTTCCCATTAATTCTAAGTATTCCCTCACCTGCATTTTGCCAATAGTTATTTTGCAATGTCTCCATTACTTTCTTATTGTGCAAATTTATTTTTCTAATTTGACTTGGTAAACATGGGTTGAAAAATGAGTACAATTGCTCAGCCAAGTTTAGAGCCATAATAATTTAGTGCCCCATCTTCATTATTAGCAAGCTTATTTTCTGTAGAGTCTATATTTCTCCCCTGGTAGTCTTGTGTAAAACTCTTTTATCTTTCATTTTTTCTCCTTATTCTGACTAGCATTAATTCAGTTCTGAATTCTCACTGACTAGGTCAATTCCTGCTGTATCTTTATGGACAGAGTAGGTATTTTTAATTCTTTCTTTCTCAGGCCCTCCCTATGGGAACATAAAAGGAATTATGAACATTAATTTTCATGTCTTAGAAATCAAATCATTTGAAAACTGTTGACAGAAATTTCATAAATGACTCTTAAACTTTTAAATCCAGGAACTTTTAAATCCTGTCAACACCCATGAAAGATCTTCATTTGGCCTTAAGTGGGCATTGTAATTATTAGTTAAAATAAATCACAAGCAGGAGGGTGTGGCAAGAGAAAAGTATGTATTTGTGAATCTCACTACTGAAATTGTCTGGTTCAATAATCTAAAACTTTAGAGAGATAGTTGTATAATTGAAGTTCTGTAGAGAAGTTTCTAGTTATCATAGTATTTAGTGATATTAATTATCAAAACACACACATATATAATATATCAATGACTTTTCATAGGATTTTGTGGGGATCAAAAGGGAAACTCTCTGAAGTCTTTTATAAATCATAAAGTGCTCTCAAAATGTCAGTTATTTGATTACCATTACTTTTTCCTTTTTCACCACTTCAACAGAAGGTGGAGATGAAGAAAAGCATACCACAGTGACCAGGTCACCATACACTTGGGATTTTTTTTGAATAGGTTTTTTTTTTTCTGAAGAGAGAAAAAAATATTTCCAAGGCAAAGAACAAATGATGCCTTGGGGGGGGAGAGTGATTCACGTTTATTTTTTCTTCAGTGATGGTATCTTCCAAGTTGTTTCCCCTCCCTCTTTATTTCATCCTTCAATATTCAATATTCATTTGAATCCCTTTGTCAGTTTGCACTATTAACATTTTTTTCTCTTAATGATTCTCAGACAAGTTGAGGCTTCTGAAAAATAGGAGCCTTGATTCTATCTTGTAGTATATAGACATTGATTTGTATGCTTGATCTTTTCATGCTATATGGAACGGTTTTTCTTCTCTAACTTTCTTTTGTTTTTTGAATTTGAATTCAGAATTCTATCACTTCCATCTCGAGTTTCCTTAAGAATCTAAGGAAATTAAAATTAAAAAGTGCTCAGCTCTACCATAAATCCATTTTTCCTGACATTTGAGCTCTGGCATGTAAATCGATTTTCTTTGATTTTCAGGATATCATTTTCTAAGCCATTCCTTCATTTTTTGGCCAAAAATTAGTCCTAGACAATTAACATTGCATTGAATATACTTGTGTGAAGATATCCTATAGGTTTATTTGCAAGAATCTTTCTTTAATTTTGAGTTTTGGAGTTTGATTATAATGTTTCAAAGAGAATCAAAACTGGTGATCCTTCAACCAAATATGCATTTTTATCCTCTATTTCCAATAAAACTAGTCCATTTTCTTGCATAATTTTATGAATTATGATACCCAGTTTTTTACCATTTCACAACTGAATGAAAGATGTTGAGAATTTACACTATCACTCTGCTTACATTTGTTGTTTATGAAAAACTCTTTGATTTATATAAGAGCAAAACATTGATATTCAGGCTATTTTATAGTATGGCCTCTCCCATCCATATATCAGAGTCATTTAGAATTCATTGAAAGATGCAATAACAGAAATTCCACTGAACCTCTGATTATAAACACAAGATAAATCATGAAATAGGGAGATGTGTGTTCTCAAAAGGCGTTGATCAACATCCAGGTGAGAATCTAAGTTAAAGAGAGATTCTCATGCTTAAAGAGGTTCTCTAGATGCTTCTTTTATATGGATAATATTGTGAGGATTGCAATAAACTCTGGAAGACTATACAACGTCCTGGAAGATATTTATAATCAACAAATGAGTTTGACTTGGAACAAAGAGTAAGTAGATAAAGAATATATTTTTCTATTACCCAGATTACAACATAGTATCATGACTTTAGAGCTGGAAGGGACCTTAAGAAGCCATCTAGTCAATCTTCTCATTTTACATATGAGGTGTACTCACTTGTTTAAAGTCATATGGGTAGTTGTTGTCAAAGCTGAAGTATGAACTCATTTTTTCTGATTTAAAAACCATATTCTTTATATGACACTGTATGGACAATCTATAGAACCTGTTTATCAACACAAAACTCTTTGTCAGACAATAGAGATGGAAAACTAATTGAATCTAGAGTTTTAAACTAGAGGAGGAGAGTAGGTTGAATTGTTTTTAGGAAATTGCTAGCCTCCTTCAATGACCACAAATTCCCTAAGACAAATAAGGTCTATTTAAAAAAAAATGTTCTCTTATACCAGTACAGCTATAAAACAATAATGCGTGGATTAAGACAAAATTCAAAGAATTAAAAATGCATATTACACAGTAGATTAGTAGAAAATGAAGCTTAGCAGTTGTCAGCAGACATGAATGAGCAAAATTAGGATTAAAGATGTCATCAAGAAATTGTATGAGGTTAATAGGAGAGATGCTGCTCATGTGATGAGGTCAAGGGATTACAGCTGGCTAGACTCAGTGATCCTTTGGTATGTTAGTAATATTATAAGATATAATAGAAGGTCTCTAGCATTTTGGACTAACCAGTTGTGGCATTTTTTTTCATTCAAAAATGAAGACTTTATTTATTTTGATAATTTTGAGTACCCAAATCTCTTCCTTCCTTCAGTCTCTCCCTCATTCATTGAGAAAGTAAACAATATGATATCATATATAAATGTATATATATATATATATATATATGTGTGTGTGTGTGTGTGTGTGTGTGAAGTCATGCTATAAATTTCCACGTTAACCATGTTACAAAGAAAAAAGCAAGAAACATGCAGAAAGTGGAAATAAAAAGGATGCTTCAATAAGCATTCAGAGTTCAGCAGTTATCTCTCTGAAGGCAGATATTTGTTATCACAGAGCCTTTGTAATTGCTTTGCATCATTGTCTTGATCAGAGTAGCTCAGTCTTAACAAAGTTAATATTGCTATGATATTTCTATTACTATATATAATATTCTGGTTCTCTGTTTCTCTCACTTCAGTTCATATAAGGCTTTCCAGGTTTTCTGAAGTGACCCCCCCTTAGCATTTTATAGCACAATTGTATTTCATCACAATCTTATACCACAACTTATCCAGTCATTCCTCAGTTGTTGAGTATCCCTGTCAATTTCTAATTCTTTACAAAAAGAAAAGTTGTATATATATTTTTGGACTTGTAGATCTTTTTTTCTTCCTTTAGTTTATTTATGGTACAGACATAGTAGTGATATTGCTAGGCCAAAGGTCACGCACAGTTATATTGTGTTAGGAGCATAGTTCAATATTGTTCTCCAGAACACTTGAAAAAAATTTATATATATATGTATGTATATATGTATATATACATATATATATATATATAAAATGGTGATGCTTTATGTTGTTTTACTTATCCTGTAATTTGCTAAAGTTATTAACTTATCCAATCATCTGCAAAGAGTGATAGTTTTGTTTCATTCATTCTTGACTATTATTATTCTTTCGATAGCTTTTTTATTATCCTATTGCCACACATAGCATTTCTATTGCAATATTGAATACTACAAATGACAATGGACTTCACCCTGACTGCTCTGGCAAAGTTATGAGAGATCATGATGAGGGTCATTAAGGTTCATCATGGCTGAGTTATAATTTGTAATTTTGGAGCAAAGTTCCAAATTACTGAAAAGACATATATTTGGGTATTTCAGAAAGTTTAGATGGGAGATCAGTAATTTTCATTATCTCATAGCATTAGGTCTTCAAGGTCAAATACTTTGGCTTGTATAAATTTTAAAGGGTCATTCCAATTCTGACATTTGTTGATTATTTTGGTATTGTTTTTCTTTTCTCTATATTTTTCAGTTCTGAAAATGCCAACTCTTTTTTTAGAGTGTCTACTTCTTTGGTTAGATTTGTTAACATTTGTTCTAAAAAGTTTACTTTCATTTGCTTTTTAAAATATTTTTAGGGCAATGATTTCTGTCCTTTCCAATTTTTGTTTCTTCTCCACCTCCTTTTTTTTTTTTTACTTTTTAAAATAATTCAGAGGATCTATTGTGTATTCCACATCTTGAACCCTGGTGGCTCTTGCAGTATTATAACAAGGTAGTTCTATAATTATGGCATGAATTGGATGCTTAATGTCTCTTGACTGACTATTTTATTCTTTTCTTCTAGATTTTTCATCTCTTTCTTTTACACTTTAATTGAAATTGAAATAGAACCTCATTTGGAAAGCTTTCTGATAAGTGTTTTATTTTCCTTGTGATTAAATTTTCCTTTCCTCTTTTTACTGTTCTTTGCTGTTTTGAGATGACAACAGGAAAGGGATAGTTCATTAATTATCCTAGTTATTATAATTATTTTTCTTATGTCAAGCCTAAATCCATCTCTTTGCAACTATAATCTGTTGCTTTTAGTTCTGCCCTTAGTGACCAAGTTGAACAAATTTAATATTCCTTTCACATGAATGTGTACAACCATTCTCCCAATATCCTATCAGAAGTTGATTCAAAACAACAAGCAATCTTCACCATATTCGGTCTTCATAAAAACCATAATTCTCTTGTAGGATCAAATCAGATAATATTTGTCAAATGCTTAATACAGTGCCTGGCATATAAATGAAGCAGTCCCTGCCCTCAAGAAGCTTATATTGTATTGAAAGAGATTACATGACGTATAAAAACATAGTGATTAAATGCAAGGTAATTTTTTTGAAAAGAGCTATTAGTTGGGGATTCAAGAGGTACTACTGAACTTAACATAGAAGGACTCTTTATTGTACAGTTGTTTCAGTTGTATGTGACTCTTCATGCTACTATATGGTTTTGTTTTGTTTTGGGGGTTATTTTTTGACAAATCCACTAGAATAATTTGTCCTTTCCTTCTCCAACTCATTTTATAGATGAGAAAATCGAGGCAAAGAGGGTTAAGTGATTTTCTCAGGTTCACACAGGATTTGAACTCAGATCTTCCTGAGTCCAGACCCAGGGCTCTATTCACTAGTAACTTAGTCAGGGTAGTCCAATCTAGGCATGGGAGACATCACAGAGACTGAAGATAGAATGTCGTGTAAAGAGTACCAACAATAATACTAGTTGACTGGGCCAAAGTGTACAGTAAAGGGTGTAATATGCAATGAGTTTAGAAAGGCATATGGAGCAAAGGTTTTGAAAGGCTTTGAAGACTGAAAAGAAAAGTCGATACTTTGACCTAGAGGCACTATGGAGTTACTAGAAATTATTGAGATGTGTAATAAGTGCTATAGGAATATTAATTCAACAACTGTGAAGCAGATGGATTGGGCAGCTAGAAGACCCTAAATTCAGGAGGATCTGGGTTCATATTCAGCCTCAGACAATTACTAGCTGTGTAACCTTAGGCAAATAACTTAACCTCTCACATCCAGGGCCATCGCCTGTTGTCCTGGTTCATATCTAACCATGGAAGCCAGAGGAGGAGAAAGTGAGGCTGGTAATTTATAGCACCCTCTCATTCAAATCCAATTCATGTGCTTGTCATGGTATCACCTCCCTGATGACAAGGTCTTCTTCAAGATGAAAGACAAACATTATTAGCAGCAGTAGATGGATTAGAAATGGAAGAAAGTTGAATCAGAATCAATTAAGAAGCAACCGCAATAGTACTAGTGAAATATATTGATAGAACTAAAATTGTGGTCATGTGAATTAAGGATAAGGGGATAGATTTTGTGGGCATAGAATCTCTAAGACTTGGTAACCAAACAGATATGTGTGATGAGGAAGAATGAGAATGACTCCAATAGTGTCAACTTTGATGCCTAAAAGAATAGCGATGTACTCTAAAGAAATATGGAAGTTTGGAAGAGGGACATGTTAGGGGGAAAGATAAGTTCTGGTTTTAGACAAGGTATATTTGAGATGCTTATGGATTGCCCACTATATAATGCCTAATAGACAATTGTTGTTGCAGAATTAGAGTGCACAAGAGAGGTCAAGGCCAAATTTATAGATTTGTGAGTCATCAACAAAGAACTGATGATTTAATTAATGGTAACTGACATCCTTCAGTTCTTTTGCTCAAGTACCACCTTCTGTATGTGGAATTTCTTGGTGTCTCTCTTCTGTTCATAGTGTTTCCTCTCCCACATGTTTATATTGAATATGCATGTCCCTATACAATGGAACAATGGGAGATAAATTCTCTTTCCATTAGAATGTAAATTTCTTGAGATTAGCAACTGGTGTGCTTATTCCTTTTTAGCCTCAGAGCATAGCTCAAAGTCTAACACAAAGCAGAAAATTATAAAATGCATGTTTTAACTGATTGAAGAGGTAATTGAGAGAAGATAGAGGGAAGAGAGAGCTCAGGAAAGACAATTGATGAGATTTAGAGAGTAAGGTATAGATATTAATTCAGCAATGAAAACTTCAAAGAAATGGACAAACAAGTTGTAGGTCAATCAAAAGATAAAAATCAACTTCATGAAAACCTAAGGAAGAGAGAGAATATCCAGGAGCCAGAGCACAGAGGGATCCTCAAAACTTGAGCTTGGTCTTTTCCATTAATCCTGATCATGCACTTCCTTTCTTTATATTCTCCAAAGAAGAAGAGAGGTGAAAAAGAAAATGAGAAGTTTAAAGGGAAATAAATGAGACAATCAGATGGGGGATTAAGTATAAAAAGAAGCACAGTGAGGACTTTTGCTACCTATCTTCCCCAGGCAGGGCTTTAACTTGATAATTGACCAACACAAGCTAGAGTATAGAAACCAACTCTTATTCAAAATGATTTTTGACTATAAGACTGGCTAAGTGGTTATTCAGTCTTTACTTGAAGAATATCCTTGAGAAATCCCATTATACTTTGAACATCTCTAATTGTTATGCTTGAAGAACTTCAAGGAGAGGGAACACATAATTCCTTGAGAAATTCTATTAAAATTTGCATATCTCTAACTCTTCTTGTTTTCTGGTATTGTTACCTCATTGCTGCTGGTTCCATATTCTGGAGTCAAACAGATCAATGTACTCCATATGTCAACACCTGCCTTGGGGAGGAGAGCAAAGGTGATGCTTATCAAAAGGTGAGTGAAAAAAATGCAGAATGGATCAGTTCCTGCCTATTTTTGGAGCAGTCAAATTCAGGGAGAACAGATACTACTACTACTACTACTACTACTACTACTACTACTACTACTACTACTACTACTATCAATAATAATAATAATAATAATAACTAATACTATTATAGAAGTTCTTATGTGCCAGCAAATGTGCTTAGAAATTTGTTATCTCATTTTATCTTCCAAAATTGTTGAGAAGAGAATGTGCAGGTAAAAAAATTTAGATCAGAATGTCAATACTACACATAGGGAGTGTTGGAGAAAGTACTTTTTTTGCCTCAACCTACATACTAAAGCTTTGATGTTTTCATGGTAGTGTTTGGATTATTTTTTTCTGATCATGAATGGGATTTGTCATTGCCTCAGTCTCACTCATCTGACTTGTAGGTTTATTGAACCTAGAATATTTTGTGCCTGCTTCAAAGAATGGAGTAGGATTACATTTGGCCAAAGAAGTGCTTGAGCATTGCTCCCTTACATGTATTGTGGAATGAATCTTTTCCATATGTTTTCTATAGGTATTAGGTAGTAGAAAATACCTTGTCAGCTTATATCCATGAATAGTGGGCATATTTCTTTTTTTAAAAAAATTGCTTTTAGCTATTTATGACATTGTCTCTTTCCACTTTCCTTAGGACACCTGGCTTCAAGGAAGAAACACCTTTAATCAGGTATGCATGTCACACAGAAACAACACAGCTGGGGGGCCCACCTGTGAGTGTGATACAGATCAGCATATGCCCACAGTTCCTTAATTGCCATCTGTTGTTCTAGGATAAGTCTGATAAACCTTCATGCCCAGGAAAGCCATGGCTCCCTGTCCTGCAGCAACTGTTTATCATCATTAGCAGAAATGCAAAGGCTGGTGCTTGGAAAATCATCTGTAAAATGATCTAAGAAGTTTGTCAGTTCAGGGGACTCTAACTTCATCAAATTTCTAAACTTTTGGTAAACAAATTGTTCCCCTATCTTTTTTATCTTTATACCTCCCCACTGTTTCCTCATCTTTTCCCTAAGTGGTCCCTTTGGTGGTGAAACTTTTAAACATTTGTAAAACAAGAGAATGGAACAAAGAGTAGAAATATAGAAAAATATGATGTTTTATATTTTGACTTTCTCTAGTTGAGCATTACTTATTCTGTTTTATTCTTAGCTGGATATGAAGAAGGTCATCAATACAGATGAAAAACCAAAAAGAACAAGGGAAAAACTGTCAAAAATCCAGATTATTTGTATTGCTGCAGGCCTTGGACCATTTAGAAACACCTGGATTCTTTGGATTACATTTTTCAATTTTTATTGGTCTATTTTACCTCTTATAAACATAGCAAGGCCATATTCTTTCTTCCCCAAGCTCTTTCCATGGCATGTAGCCATATTATTAATGCCCTCACCAGCTCCCTGTCACATAGAAAAACATACTAAGCTCTAATGAATGAAAAGGAAATGGGTTCCCACATCTTCCTGAAAAATAATTTTCTTCACAAAATTCTGATTATTTCTTTTTCTCCTTATACTCTCTGGTAAATGCATGATGCATTTTTGCTTCAGGGATCTGTTTTTAATGTCTCTATTAAGCAATTAGTGATGATTTGTCATAAGTAATTAAAATTTATTTTATACTTCTCTTTGAATTTATGCATTATTTTAGTCTTAATAAAACAAAAAAGGAAGATGAAAGGATATTTGATAAATATTCAGTTATTTAAGGCAAAATATAATTTTACCCTAAAATGCATATTACAAGGACAAATTGGATAAACAACTGACTTTGGAAATAAAAAACTAGGCTCATTTCTCCTGATAAAATCCTCCCCTAATAAAATGCTAAAAACAACAAAACCAAAATCCTTCAATCTCTAAATTACCCTTACCTCACAAGTCATCAAAAAAGAATGTATCAGAAATGATGCAATCTTTTTGGAATTATGCCCAAAGGGCTATAAAATTGTGCATTACCTTTGATCTATCAATACCATGACTGTGTCTGTATCCAAAAGAAATTACCATAAAAGGGTAAAAAGCCCATATGTACAAAAGTATTTATAGCTGATCTTTTTGTAGTGGCAAAGAACTGGAAACTGAGGGGATGCCCATCAATTAGGGAATGGTGATGTAACACCATTGTTCTATAAGAAATGTTAAAGGAAGGAACTTCAGAATAACCAGAAAAGATTTGCATGAACTAATGATGAATGAAGTGAGCTGGACCAAGAACATTGTACACACTACCAGTAACATTGGGTGATGATCAACTATGATGGACTTGTTCATTTCTGCAATACAATCAAAGACAATTCTAAAAGACTTGTGATGAAAAATATCATCCATAACTAGAGAAGAATTTTAAATACAGACTGAAGTTTACTATCTTCAATTTTTAAAGATTGTCTTTGTGTATTATGTCATTTTTTTCTTTCAACTGGATTTGAGTTTTTTACAACATTATTAATATCAATCTATGTCTAGCATAGGTATGCATGTAGTACCTATATTAGCTTGCTTTTTGTCAGATGAAGGAGGGAGAGAGAAAAATGTAAAATTCTAAACCTTTCAGAAATGATTGTTGAAAACTATCATTACGTGTAGTTAGAAAAATAAATAATTAAAATATTTAAATTTTTTGAAAGTATGTATCAGAGGCAGGACTTGAACCTTGTTCTTTTTCATTCCAACTCTTTGCACAAGATCTCATAGCATGCTTTTATATAGTAAAAAGGAAGGAGAATTCCCCCATGCCCCTGCAAAACTCATCATATTACAGTTTCATATATACATAACATTTTAATAAAACAATGATTAAAACTAAATTACAAAGGAGTTATTGTGTCAAATCTCCTCCTCCCTTCCTTCTCCTCCCTTTCTCTCCCTTCACATTCCCCACTTTTCCCTTCCCTCTTCGCTCCTTAATTTCTATAATCCTAGGTAGGATGCCTGTGTTAATGGAGAAAAGGAAAAGCATGGAGTGACACCTAGTATATGTTGTGAGTAGTGATAGCAATTTTTGCATGCAAAATTTTATTTTTCACATGAGGATATTTAAGCACATCTTTTTAAAGTTACAAACCACTTCAGATCTGGAATTATGCCTGATACCTTATTTGAAACTCTTCCATTTCCTAGTACACATATACATGAAACACCATACATAGAACACCTAGTGAATAGTGGATAATATTGATTTCAAGTGTTATGTGAATTTAAAAATAATTTCTAGTGGGTAAATAGTCATCATAAAATCTAGCAACAGTAACTTTCTGAATATTGAAGTTCCTTATAAAAGTCTGTAATATCTCATAGGAAATATTATATGATAAAGGAAAGATCAATGGATGTAGTAGTATCAAAGTACTTGGGTTTGAATCTTTGCTCTGGAGGCTGTATGATTTTTTTTAAGTATAAATTTATTTTTTTATTCTCATTTTGTACAAATGTTTGTTTTACATTAATAAAATATTCTTGTTTACAAGTAAACAAAATACCCCTCCTCCCCCATGAATATAGATAGACTTGCTTGGGTGAAAAAAGTAAAGGGGAGAGAAAAAAATTAAAATAAAAAAAATAATAGTAATAATTGTAGGTATGGCCAGGTGGCACAATGGACAAAGCACTAGCCCAGGAGCTACGAGCACCACAGTCCATATCCAGCCTCGTAAACCCAACAATCACCCAGCTGTGTGACATGCAAGCCACCTGATCCCCACTGCCCTGCAAAAACCAAAAAATAAACAAACAAACAAACAAATAAATAAATAAATAAATGAATGAATAAATAAATAAATAAATAAATAAAAGACCCAAAATAAAATAAAATAATAATAATAGTAGGGCTGGCTGGGTGGCAGACAGAGCATTGGTCCTTGAGCCAGAAGCACCTGGGTCCAAATCCGGTCCCAGACACCCAAAGATCACCCTGCTATGTGGCCCCAGGCAGGCCACCCAGACCCACTTGCCCTGCACCCTCCCCCAAATAATAATAACAAAAAATGTGCTTGAGTCTTTGTTCCAACACCAATAACTCTGTCATGGTTGGATCTCATTCTTTATGATAAGTCCATCACAAAAGTTACTTCCATATTTTTTCACCGTTGCCATTGCTGATTGCAACTCCCTCCTTTCTTATTTCTCAACTACCATGTACTCTATTTTCTCTCTCCTTTCACTCTGACTCTGCTGTAGGGTCGTTGACTGGCTCAGCATATAGATCCCTGGTCCTGGGGCCAAGAAGTCCTGAGCCCCCATACCACCTCTTAATCTCAGCATCCATCTGGCCCCATGGTCCTGGGCAGGCCTTCCAATCCCAGCCCCCTGCAAGAAGTAAGAAAGAAAATGCGTTATATCTGACCAGTCTCCCTCCATGGTCCATCCTCTCCTCCTTTATTCACATCCCCACCCCTTCCCCCTGCTCCCCCCTCCTTCTTACTCCAGATGTCTATACCCCATTGAGTATATATGCTGTTTCCTCTCCTAGCCATCTCTGATGAGAGCAAATGTTGCCTCATTCCCCCTTGCCTCCCCCCTTCCATATCATTGCAATAGCTCATTGTAATAAAAAAAAATCTTATGTGAAATATCTTGGACTATTCCCCCTCTCCTTTTTCTTTCTCCCATTCCATTTCCCTTTTTTTCTATTGACTCCATTTTTACACCAAATTTTATCTTCAAATTCAGCTTTCTCCTGTGCTTCAACTATAAAAGCTCTCTCTACCTGCTCTAGTAACTGAGAAGGTTCATATGAGTATTATCAGTGTCATTTTTCTATGCAGGAATACATGCAGTTCATCCTCATTAAGTCCCTCATATTTCCCCCCTCTCCTCCAATCTCCATGCTTCACCTGAGTCCTGTATCTGAAGATCAAACCTTCTGTTCAGCTCTGGCCATTCCAAAAGGAACATTTAAAATTCCCCTGGTTCATTGAAAGTCCATCTTTTTCCCTGGAAGAGGACATTCAGCCTTGCTGAGTAGTTCATTCTTGGCTGCATTCCAAGCTCTTTTGCCTGTGGTATATTGTATTCCAAGCCCTACGAGCTTCCAATGTAGTTGCTACTAAGTCCTGTGTGATCCTGACTGGAGCTACACGATATTTGAACTGTGTCCTTCTGGCTGCTTGTAATATTTTCTCTTTGACTTCAGAGTTCTGGAACTTGGCTATGATATTCCTAGGGGTTGGTTTTTTGGGATCTCTTTCTCTGGGGGATTGGTGGATTCTCTCCATTTCTATTTTGCCCTCTGCTTCTAGAATATCAGGCCAATTTTCCTGTAGTAATTCTTTGAAAATGATGTCAAGGCTCTTTTCGTGATCATGACTTTCAGGTATTCCAATAATTTTTAAATTATCTTTCCTAAGTCTGTTTTCCATATCAGTTGTTTTTTCAATGAAATATTTCACATTTTCTTCTAATTTTTCTTTTTTTTTTGTTTTGAAGTATTGATTCCTGATTTCTGGTAAATTCATCAATCTCCCTGAATTCTATTCTTTGTCTGAAGGATTTGTTCTCCTCAGAGAGTTTTCTTATCTCTTTTTCCATCTGGCCAATTTTGCTTTTTAAAGCATTCTTCTCCTCAACTTTTTGAACTGTTTTGTCCATTTGATCTAAGCTGGTTTTTAGCATGCTATTTTCTTCAGCATTTTTTTGGATTTCCTTGACTAAGCTGCTGACTTCATTTTCATGTTTTTCCTTTCTTTCATGTTTCTCCTTTCTTTCCCCAGTTTTTCTTCCAACTCCCTCATTTGATTTTCAAAGTCTTTTTTGAGCTCTATCATAGCCTGAGCCCAATTTCTGTTTTTTTCTTGGAGTCTTTAGATGCAGGAGCTTGTGCTTCCTCATCTTCAGACTGAGTATTTGGATCCTTGGGCTAATTTGCAAAATATTTCTCAATAGTCTTCCTTTTGTTTCTCTGCTTGCTCATTTTCCCAGCCTGGGCCTGGTTTGGGGGTGCTTCCTGAGCTTTGGGGGCACTCCCACAAGGGTCTCAGTGTGTGAGGCTCTGTCCTCCCTCCTGGTCTGTGAATGACCATAAGCACCTCCCTCTGCCACAGGGCTGAGGTGGGGGGGGGGGCTCTGCTGTTCTATGGGGGGGGCCTAGACTTCGATCAGGATCTGAATGTGGTCAGAGCCCTAGAGTCCTGTTCCAGGGGCAGAGGACAGAGTTCTGCAGTCTCTCTTCACTCCCTTCCCTCAGCTCAATGGGCTCATGCCCTGGGGGCTCTTCCTTATGGGCTCTGCCTGCTTCTGTTTCAGGCTCTGGACTGCAGAAGGACCAAGCTGCTCCCTGTGTGCCCCAAGGGCTGGGCTCCACATGCTCGCTCTGGCAGAGGTCCCCCACTGTTCCCCCACTTTTGTCCAGTGCTCCTTAGGGTGCAGCTCAGGAGACTCCCCCACTGCTGTGAGCTGAGACTCCCAGCTCCCTGGGGCTGCCTCCGGGAGGCTGAAGTTCTTTGGCTCTGGCAGGCCAACCCTCCGACCCCGGGGAGCAGAGCCTTTCCTGCTCTTTTCCAGGTTACCTTGAGTAGGAGAACTCCCTCACTGGGTTCCTTTGTGGGTTCTGTCTCTCAAAAGTTTAGTTAGAGTCCTTAGCTGATGAGGTTTATCAGAGCTGATGAGGTTTATCAGAGAGCTCCTAAGACTCAATCCCTTCTTGTCGCCATCTTGGCTCCACCCCCGGCTGTATGATTTTTGACAAGTCACTTAACCTCTCTTGGCATACCATTTGGAAAAGACAATATTGTACTAATTGAACTTTCATTCAAATTTAGTAACTTTAGGAGAGAGCTTACAAACTCAAAGGAAAGAGAAAGAAAAGGGAAAAAAAGATGGAAGGGATATGGTTGCCAGATAGGACTAGGCAAGACAGAGAAGTTAAAATAACTATGGTTAGAATTGACACACAACAGGTAAGATCATGATCAGGGCATAGATAAATTTGCTCCGAATTTGGATTGCCCAAGGTTATGGACTTCTTCACAGGCTATCAATAAACTGAGAGAAGCATAAGATTTGATTTGTCTTGATGGTGTGAACGGAACATTATTTGGCCACTTACTATGTTTTATTTCCTACAACCCTTTTGCTTGATCCATGTATCAGAAGTTGGAAGTAGGATAGGGATGTAAAAGAAATTGAAGTTTATTTTGCTTTCTCGTAGAAAAGAGTTTTGGTTCAAGCACATTTTGGTTTTGGATTCTTGTTATAAACTCTTTAAATTCTATCATAGTCTGAGAAATGTCATAGGTATACAATAGATCTTTTATTATGCCCTGACTAAAAACACTGTATACAGTTAAGAGTATGTCTATTTACCTATGTGGCAGATGCCATGATTATATTTCTTTGTGGATGTGCAACAGATTCAGGGAGAGAGAAGCAGAGTTTCCCAATGAAAGCAGGCATAGAATAATTCTAATTCGATAAATCAATGCTAACTTTATCCTTTGGATTAAGTAAACAAAATTTCAAAAAGATGTGGAATTATGAATAGAAATTTGCTCACTCTCTGAGAATTGTAAAAAGCTTATAACTTCTCCATAGTTCTCTGACTCAGGACTTCATTCTCTTGGTGATTTGGATAAGGCTAGGGGCTTCCAGTGCCACTTTTGGTTGAATAAAAATCTATGATCCTGTGAATGATGTCTCCTTTAATGGACACATGGAAAAGAAAAACATTGACACTAAAAAGCATGTTGTAAATAGTGGTAATTGATTTTTGCATTTAAAAATGTATTTTCCTTGTGAGTATGCTTAAGTACTATCTTTTTTTTTTTTTTAGGTCACAAATTACTCCAGATCTGGAATTGTGTCTGATAATTTATTTGCAACTTTTCCATTTTACAGTACACTGATCTCTACACAAAGAACACTTAGGAAATATTGGATAATATTGAATTTTAAAATGTGTGAATTTTAAAAATGTTCCAGTGGGTGAGTGGTCAATATTTCTATCCTTGTTGTCAATGGAAGGAAATGGAGTTATAAATTAGGCAGATATCTTACACCACATAGGCATGCACTGATGATCAATAGATCCACAAGTATTTATTAAAATACTATGTTCCAGACCTTAGAATAGGTTCTGAATATGTAAATATAAAAATAAAACAGTCTTTTTTTCCCTCAAAGGGCTTCTGCTCTTCTGGGGGAGGTTAACAAAATGTATAGTAATTGCATTTGTCTTTTCTTCTTTCCTCAATTTAAGTTAGCTCAAGGTTTAGCCATGGTTCTTGTTTTCCTTTGGGATTTCCTAGCTCTCTCTCTCTCTCTCTCTCTGCCTTTCTACTATATAAAACAAAAGGTCTTCCACTATGCAGACTTATGAAAGAAAGAAAGATGATAAGTACAGAACATGCTCATTCCTTCTTAATTGCCCCAACTTCCATCTGTTGGTCTGGGATAATATTGATAAAGTAATTAGAGAAGCAATGTCATCTCCTGAATGAAATGAGAACAATCATCTCCAAATTGCTAAGTATGACAGTTTTATATTTTGTAACATAAAAGGAAAAGATCATTTAATTTATTTTAATGTGGCTAATTTAGAGCAAGATTGGATCATCTAGTTAACTTTCAGGTTCTTGACTTTTAAGACCAAACAGTGTAGCATCTCATTTCCATAGTAGTACATGTTGCTGTTAATACTGTTCATGTCTAATCAAGTGGGAAGTTAACCTTGAATATCAAACATAAAATCTATAAACAAAAAGCTAGAACTAACATGATTTGAAGAGTCTAAATAAAAGTCACAGCTTGATTGTGCTTCATGAAAACTGTCTTTGTGGGGCGTCTAGGTGGCATAGTGGATAAAGCACCCGCCTTGGGGTCAGGAGTCCCTGGGTTCAAATCTGTTATCAGACACTTAATAATTACCTAGCTGTGTGGCCTTGGGCAAGCCACTTAACCACATCTGCCTTGCAAAAACCTAAAAAACAAAAAACAACAACAAAAAAAGAAAACTGTCTTTGTTGCCATTTGTCTAAAGCTTGGACAGTATAACTAAAAAGGAGAGAACTGAAACTAAAAATGAGGTGAATAAGACTTTGTCTCAGGGAGCCAATATCCAGGAAGTCATGTTTTTTCCCTATTTTGGTGTGCTGCTTTCTAGAGGAGGGGGCAATACTTCTTTCCTGCAGAAATTGCTATTTTTATGACACAGCTAAGTGGTAAAATAGATACACTCCTAGACTTGGAGTTCAGGAAGATCTGAATTCAAAT
The DNA here is from genome assembly GCF_037893015.1 of Macrotis lagotis. NCBI lineage: Eukaryota > Metazoa > Chordata > Mammalia > Peramelemorphia > Peramelidae > Macrotis > Macrotis lagotis. Next base: position 580,526,707 of record NC_133666.1, read on the forward strand.
GTGACTATAGACAGCCATTAGAATTTGACCCTAGACAACTCACTTGACCTGTTTGCTTCAGTTTCTTCAACTATGAAATAGAAGTAATAATAACACTTACTTCAAAGGGTTTTTATGAGGATCAAATGTGCATAGTAACACTGTCAGTCCTCTATAAATCCTTATTCCCTCCCCTCCTCCTATCCCTACACCTCACTTAGCATTTGTCCCCTTACCCATGTTAAAATGTGGTACAACCTCAATTGTTTTACTACCAAGTTCCTGTTCCCATGTTATGCTCTCTTCTCCTCCTTGAAAAATGGTTCTCCTCTCACCATAAATCCACTAATTGTTTTTGCCCCAGATGAAAAATTCCTAGGTATGGCTCTGTGTTCATCCTTCTTCTTAGACAAAGAATACTTTTCATTGTAATACCTAAGTCCTTTGGAGGGAGGAAGAGTGAAAAATTAAAAATAGAAATAAAGAAAATATCATCCATAATGGTCAACATCTTTGCTCATAAGACTAACCAACCTAGTTCCTGCCATGGTTATTTGGTTATGAAGTGGGAGATTTCTCTATACTCCATGAATTTTTAAAGATTCATGGAGTATTAACATTGTATGTATCCTCTGAGTTAATCTAGCTCAAACCATACACATATGAACCACTAATTCATATTTATATGAACCAAAATCGATTTATTTAATGCATCCCAGTAGGAAACAGTGTCTATTTGTTTGAATTTGAAACTGTAATCTCAACTATCCTTTATCAAAGTCTTATTCTGATGACTCATTTTGTATGAAAATGAATGGAAATGGAAATGAAATTAAACACATTCTTTTTTTCCCCACTTTATTTATTTATTTATTATTTTGTACAAATAATGTTTTTTATGTTTTTTATAATTACTAAAATATTCTTGTTTAAGAGTAAATGTAATACCCCCTCTCCCCAAGAAAATATAGACCTGCATAAATGATAAAGGGGAGAGAAAAATTAAAATAATAATAATAATAATAATAATAATAATAATAATAATAATAGTAGTAGTAGGTATGGCCATTCTTGAAGGCTGCACCAATACCATACAAATGGCTTGGATTCTACAAAACATTTTTTGTAATTTTTAAATTTTAAAGTTAAATACAAAATTAGAAAAGGAAGAAAATATTGCTAGATTCAAGGAAGACCAAAAGAGGATTTAATTTAAAACAATAAATTTCCTTTTTTTTTTTTTTTTTAGGTTTTTGCAAGGCAATGGGGTTAAGTGGCTTGCCCAAGGCCACATAGCTAGCTAGGTAATTATTAAGTGTCTGAGACCAAATTTGAACTCAGGTACTCCTGACTCCAGGGCCAGTTCTCTATCTACTGCACCACCTAGCTGCCCCAATAAATTTCCATTTCAAGAAAATCTATATAATAAATACTATATATTGTTTTCAAAGTTGACTATAATTTCTTTGCTTCCATGTTGGTTTTCTTTTGTTCTCTCATGTGCACTTTCTCACATTTTTTTCCCTTATCCCTTCCCCTCACCCCCCAAAAGGCTACAATTACAATATACATAGATATCTATCAACATAGACATAGATGCACAGATGAAAGACCATACTATGCTTATTTCTTCCTAGCATTTATTTTTATGAAGGTGGATATACTTTTTCATTAATCCATATTTTTCTAAATCATTTTCTATAGGTTTGCATTTCAAACAGCATCTTACTTCATAGGATCTTTGAGGCTAATTTGAGTATTTACAACAGTCAGTATTGCTTGGCTGCTCAAAGCTGTTTAATATTGCTGTTACTGTTTAATATTAGAGCAATTCCCCTTATAGAGTTTATAATAGAAGAATAGGATATATACAAAGAAAATTCTAATAATTATAAAACTTTTGTAGAGCATTTTGAAGGCTTGCAAATCATTTCACATACATTATTTCAGTTGAGCCTCAGAATAAACCTGTATTTTAGATACTCCAATTATTTTTATCTCTAATATTATCCAGATGAAGATACTGACAGAAATTTTAAGTGGCCTATATCACATATCGATTAAATGTGGGAGAAGAGATTTGGATTCTCCTGATTTCTAGCATAGGATGTTTTTCACTATACTTTGTGGCAAGATGAATAATAAAATACAATAAGTGAAGTAGAGAGTACTGAAAATGCATTATTCTACAAATGGAAAGAGGGATATTATCATGATGTTAGTTGTCACATTTTGTTCTCTGTCCTTCTGCCTTTCTCTGGTTTTTCTCAGTCTCTCACTCTCTCTCTCTCTCTCTCTCTCTCTCTCTCTCTCTCTCTCTCTCTCCTTCCTTATATTTTTAGTCATAGCTATGTAATTTTTATCTTTTTTTTGTTTCTGCAAGGCAATGATGTTAAGTGAATTGCCCAGAGTCAAAGAACTAGGAAATTATTAAGAATGAGTAAAGATTTGAACTCATGTCCTGCTGAATCTAGGACTGATGCTCTATCCACTGAGCCAGCTAGCTGCTCCCTGTAATTTATACTTCTATTTATTTCATCTCTGTCTATATCCACATCCCTTGACATATGATAGAGATATAGATAGAGATATATAGTGACAGCAATTCATGAAATAATTTTTGAAACCACTGACAGAATAGAATTTGCCTCACTGATACCCATAATGTATGAGATAAATAATTTTCTGAAACATTTAAGTAATAACAGGTTCTATGGCTTAGGGGGAAAGGCATGTATTCTAAATAATTATGGGCAAGTAAATTGGGGAATTTACCTGCAAAACTGTCTGGGTTTTCTTTTTAGGTTTTTGCAAGGCAAATGGGGTTAAGTGGCTTGCCCAAGGCCACACAGCTGGGTAATTATTAAGTGTCTTGAGATCGGATTTGAACCCAGGTACTCCTGACTCCAGGGCTAGTGCTTTATCCACCACACCACCTAGCCACCCCTGTTCTTTCTTTTTGAAGGGGATCACTGACATCATGAGGTGATGTCATGACTTGTTCATAAATAGGTTGAGGCAGAGTTGCACAATCATCAGCCACATTCAAAGATAAAAATCAGAATGGCTGGCAATATGAAACTACAGTAAAAGAGGCACCTTACTTTCAGGGGCTGAATTTCATTTTTCTGTTAACTCACCCTGAGGTGCTTTTCATACATGAAGACTTTTTTTGTTTGTTTTTTACCTGGACCCAAAATAGTCTTTAAATTTAGTCTCATTCCTATTTTCATTTCCCAAATCCACTTTTCATTTGAAGACCAAATATTGACAGATCTTCATATGATAACCAGGTTTCCTGAGGATCTTATATTCCCCAATCTCTGGTTAATTTTTTCTTCCTATCTTCCCATTCCTTCCTTTAATTTTAGTCACATTTGTCTTTTCTATTTCTCTTTCATTTGACCATAGATTTTATTTTACTGTAAGAGAGGGGTAGGAATTCATTTTTCCTGAGTCTGTAGGTAATCATAGAGTGAAAATATCATCCTTCCTTTGTCCTTCCTGTCCTCTAGGGATCCTTGAAAGAGGGCTCTCTATTATAATTCCTGTTTTCCCCAACCTAGTTTCATATCTTTATTGGTGCTGCTGTTAGGTCTTATTATTTTATGCTTATAAAATACAATGGAATGTATCTGGCATAATTTGTCTCTTATCTAATAATTTATAGCTTTGAAGTTTGCAATGACTTTGATTAGTTATTGTTCCCCACATCCAGAACTTACTACTATTACTAGCATGACGTCAGTCAGTTAAGGATAGTCAACCCATGCTCTGTTGAGAGTCTATGCAGGAAAAACACTACACACAGAAGCAATAGGCCCTAATTTAGTTTCCAAAACTACTTTATTTATTCCTTCTACATTTGGGGTGGGGGGATCTATCCTTCATACCAGTGAAGTTTGGATTGTCATGGTATTAAATGATAGGGGACGTTGAAACTATGCATATATTCAAGTATTCAGAGTTTCTTAACTTTTTCTGTATCATCTGCTGTTCTGTAAAACATCCCACAAATCTCCATCTAATTTCTTATGTTGAGCCACAACATATTCATATGTAAAAAAGTTAACTATTTACTGACTGTGTTATATCAGAGAAGTCATGTAACTATGCCCCATCGAAGTTTACTTCAGATTAATTCCTTTATGGGATTGTTATCCACTATCTACTATCCACTAAAATGTTATAGAAAGCACTTTGCAATCACAGGATCATGAACTGTCATTTAACCCATATTTAATAAAGATTCTCTTCTGTTGCACAGTCAATAAATTGGCTATCCAGCATATATTTGAATGAAAGGAGCTATCTCTCCAGTTATCCCATTACATTTGGTTAGGGAGGTTTCCATAAATTTAAGCTTAAATATACTTTTTTTCCAACTTCTAAGCATTGATCCCAGTTCATCCTCCTGGGGTAAACAGAAGGTCTAACCATCCTTCTTTTTCAAGTTCTAGGTAGGTATAGGTTAGTTATATGGAGCATCAAGGTAACATAGTAGATAGAATAATGGGCCTGGTATCTTGAAAATCTGAATTCAAATGCTGTTGAAAACACTAGCTATGTGACCCAGCAAGTCTGTTTCCTCATCTCTAAAATGCAGACAATAATAACATCTAGCTCCCAAGTTGTCATGAGACTCAAAATTAATTAATAATTGCAGAGCATTTGGGATGATTCCTGGTGCATAGTAAGCATCACAAAGATGTGAGCTAGTAGAAATAGTAGTAATAACAGCAGCAGCAGCAGCAGCAGCAGCAGTAGTATCAGGAGTTATAGTACTAGTGGTAGTAGTAGTAGTAGTACAGTAACAGTAGTGGTAGCAGCAGCAGTAATAGTAGTAGCAGCAGCAGTAGTAGCAGTAGTAGTAGTAGTAGTAGTAGTAGTAGTAGTAGTGGTGGTGGTAGTGGTAGTAGTGGTATTAGTGGTAGCAGTGTAGTAGTGGTGTTGTAGTAGTACTGGTAGTAGTAGTAGTAGTAGTAGTAGTAGTAGTAGTAGTAGTGGTAGTAGTGCTATAGTAGTGGTAGTAGCAGTAGCAGCAGCAGTAGTAATAGTAGTAATAGTAGTAGTAGTAGTAGTAGTCATAGTAATTGTAATAGTAGCAGTAGTAATAGTAGCAGTAGCATTAGCAGTAGTAGCTGTAGTAGCAGTACCAGTAACAGCAGTAGCAGCAGCAGTAGCAACAGTAGTAGTAGTAGCAGTAGTAGTAGTAGCAGTAGTAGTAGTAGTAGTAGTAGTAGTGAGGAAATTGAAATAATGTTTATATCTGCACTAATTACTAATTTGTATCCATTATTTTCCCTAGTCAAGGGGATCAATATGGAAATAGCTCATATATACATATAATATATATCATATATATATATATATATATATATATATATATATATATATATATATTTCTTCAGCTTGGTTTTACTTGCATTCTTTGGCATTAAATGTTTTACTGAATAAATACTTAAAGAATGCATCTTCCAACAGTATTGTCCAATAGCATATGACTTAAGGCTCATTGCTCAAAAATCACGCAGAATATTGTTTTTGTCCCAGAAGTCAAAAAATAGCTAGGCTCATCAGGCTCATAGCTAGAAGGGACTTAGAAGTATTACAGTCTAACATTCTCATTTTACAGGAAACTAAGAACTACAGGATAAAAGTGAGTTGAGATTTGAACCAAGTCTTCCGAATCTCAATCCGAGTCTTCTCTTTCCACCAAATTACACAAGTGAGATTGACTTAAAATTATACTTCTTTCCCCAGTGGTTAAAAAGAATCATTGGTTCTCTTTTATGATAAGTTTAAAAGAATAGTAGATTTTAAATCAGGACACAAGAACCTTTGACACTTCCTATATGGATGATTTTGGATATGCCCTAGTTCCCTCACCTTTAAGATAAGAATTTTGAACTGAATGATAGTCGTTAAGGAACTTTCCACATTAAATCTCTCATTCTATAATCTTAATCATCTCTGACTCTTCTTTGGAATACAAGTGTGAATGTGAGAATTTATCTTTTTTACTTTAAGTTGACTCATCAATGCTATTGGAGGGGAACAATTATGTGTACATTTTAAAAGATCAAATAGCTCCCAGATTCTCTACATTTGGCTTTATATTGCATTAAATTTTACTTTACATCATATTTTATGACTTTTTTGGAAGTAGCAAATCCTTATTTACGTTTGACTTTGTGCATTTTAAAATAAGTCTGTTTCCTGAGTACATGCCCACCAATAGTGAGTTAAGAAAGGGCAAAATAAAATATTTACTGTGGGTTTTGAGATAATCCAAAACTTTGGGATAGACAGCGTTTAAAGGAGCTCTGAAAATTTCTGTGAGGCTCAGATAAACCTCAGAAATGAAATACAGATAAGGGAGGGAGAAGACCCATCTTCCCAGGGCACTAAGAATCCAAATTGTGCATTGTATTAGAAAACATCTTCCTGAAATTAACCAGGTGAACTTGCAATCCAGATATTATTTTCCCATTTTCCAGATTAATCACTTGAGGCTCAGAGTGGAAAATGACTTGCTGGGTGGTGGGGTGGTAAGGTTAATAAGTGGCAGAGTCTGACCAATATGACCAGAAAGGATTATGATCATTGTTGGAAGGGTTATGGGAAATCTGGGACACTAATACATTTTTGGTGGAACTGTGGACTCATCCAACCTATCTGGAGAGCAGTCTGGAACTATGCTCAATGAGCACCAAAAATGTGTATACCCTTTGATCCAGCAATACCACTACTGGGCCTATAAACTAAATAGATGATGAAAAGGGGAGAAAACATCACTTGTACAAAAATATTCATAGCTGCTCTGTTTGTGGTGGCAAAGAATTGGAAATCAAGTAAATGTCCTTCAATTGGGGAATGGTGTAGCAAACTGTGGTATATATATATGCATGTCATGGATCACTATTGTTCTATTAGAAACCAGGAGGGATGGGAATTCAGGGAAGCCTGGAGGGATTTGCATGAACTGATGCTGAGTGAGATGAGCAGAACCAGAAAAACAATGTACACCCCAACAGCAACATGGGGGCAATGATCAATCTTGATGGATTCGCTCATTCCATCAGGTCAACAATCAGGGACAATTTTGGGCTGTCTGCAATGGAGAATACCATTTGTTTCCAGAGAAAGAACTGCTGAGTTTGAACAACAACCAAGGACTATTACCTTAAATTTAGAAAAAAAAAACCTGATATCTTATTGTCTGACCTTGCTATCTGTTTTATTTTATGTTTATTCCTTAAGGATATGATTTCTCTCTCATCACATTCAATTTGTATCAATGTATACCATGGAAACAATGTAAAGACTGGCAAATTGCATTTTTTGGGGGGAGGAAGGGAAGTAAGTTTAGGGAAAAATTGTAAAACTCAAAAAAAAAAAAAAATCTTAAAAAAGAGGCAGAGTCTGGGTTTTTTTGTTTTTTTTTTTTAATTTTTGAGTCTGGGTCTCTAGTCTCTTGGTATATTGTTATTTCCATAATATGCTTCCTCAGCAAGAGGGAGTTCAAGTCCTTTGATCATTGATCTTATGAGGAGTAAGTCCCTTCCAAATAATTGTTATAATGTCCTAGTATATATGTGCATATATATATATATATATATATATATCAGAATTTCATAAGTGGTATATGATTCAGAAATTCCCTGCCACCAAATGATTTTTCTTCTTATTCTTTGTTAAGACTTGTTCATGAAAAAAACTGATGTAATAAAAATCGTCTGTTTTGTTTTTTACGATCACCTCTGTTCCTCTGCTTAAGAATTTTCTTACCATCTGCCTTTGTAGAAGTTACAGCCTCTTTTCCTTTAACATTTTAAAAGATGTAACTTTATCTATTAAGGTAGTGTAACTATTTGGAACTAAAATAGTATAAGGTACTGGTCCAAATCTATTTTTAACATTTTTTTTCATTTTTTGCAAACCTCTGAGAGAAACATTATTATTAAAATTATTTAACATTAATACAATAAACAATAATGATGATAGTACAATGGACAGGTAACTTGATCTGGAATCAAGAAGACCTGTATTCAAATCCAAACTCAGAAACTTACTATCAGTATGACCCTGGGCGTATTGCTTTGCCTCTGTCTACCTCAGTTTCTTCTGTAAAATGCTATTAATAATAGAACCTACCTCCAAGGATAAATGATAAATGAAGACAAAATGATATAATATCTGTAAAATGCTTTGTAAACATTAAGGAGCTTTATAAATGCTAATAATTGTTATCATCATTATTTACTTTGCTCTTTTTTAGATAACTAGGTTTAAATAGTTTTGGTAATTACTGTTTTTTGCATAGTCTGATGGTTGGTAATGCTATTTATTTAAATCTTGATCCCTCTCCCCATTAGACTCTAGCTCCTTTTGGTTATCAAATGTTTTTATTGGTTTCTTTGTGTCCCAGTTCCTTAAGTGCTGAAAATATTTGTGTTGACTGTGCTAAGAACCTTACTGGGAGTTGACAAGAAGAGGACAAGTCAAATATAATTAAATGAGATGGCTATATTTCTAGTCCTCCTGTTGGGAGAAACACTTTTAATTTTTTAAAATTGTATTGATAGCTTTATCAGTTAGCTTCTCTATTTTCCTTTATTCCATTCCCTTCCATCTGGCTGTCTTTCATGAGAAATAGTTTTAAAAAAGAAAAAAAGTATGTTTTTAAATTATTACCATCACAAAATGAGAACAGGAAAGGAAAGAATAGGACAAAGCCAGAAATCTGGTATACTAATCCAGTTGTGGTATTCCCTGGTCTCATATTGTAATTCCTTCCAAATTTTTCTAGAAGTGGAAGCAAACATATAGAGAGGAGAGAGGGAGAGTCTGCTGGGGCCTTTGGCACTGTTATTGGCAGCCAATGAGGCAAAGGTCCCTCTTGTGTCAGACTGTACCAGTCAGCATAGGAGAATGGGTCAAGCCAGTCAACATTCTTTTGGTTTGGCCACTGTATTGTCAGAACATTTGAACAATCAATTCAATCTTCATCATTCATCTGGTTGTTTTGAGATCTTTCGGACAAGGACTCTCATTCCTAGCTTAACCTCAGAACTAGGCTGGGGCCACATCTAGAGGTACTTCTAAGGAGTACAGGGTGTCTTTTTGCTGATGCTAGCAACTGGAACCTCCATTTTTTCCCACATCAAACAATCAGTAAACATTCCAAGCACCTATGTGTGCTTGTCACTGTGCTAATCACTTATGATTAGGACTCCAGTATCATTTAACTAATTAATAACACAAATTAGTTTTTACAAAACAATGCTTAGAGATAAGGGAAGAACAGAATTTACAAACATTTTCCTTCACTTTTGGGGTGGAAGGGGGCAGGGCATACTCTCTGCTGTTCCACTTCAGTCCCTAGGGAGAACAGGCTCAAACTTAAGGTTGTTTCCTATAGATCATTAGTCTCACCAAGTTCAATTTCATGTGAAGCATAGCTGCTGGGTGAGTTTCATCTCACCTGTCTCTTGGCTAAATCAAACAGGTCATTCTATAGGGTATTTCCTTTTTGTCAGATTGAAGCTTTAGCTTGGAAGAATAAGGGCAAGAGTTGTAGAATAGACTTGATATTGAGAATATAGAGACAAGTGAAGCAGTTTCTACCCTCAAACTTACTCCTTGGAGACTATATATACATAGATAAATATACCTCAGATACATACAGAAGTGTCCTTGAATCTGAAGCTTAACTAACCAAGTAATCGTGGAAAATTCTCATTAAACTTTGACATTTCACCTGTAACATGATGGGGTTAGATTTAGTCCTCCTAGCCAAATCTAATATATTTTTAGTCTCCTGAACCATAGTTCTATCTGATGGGACTATGTTATTCAAAAGGCAGTAGCTCATGGTCCTTTATGTGATTGGGATTCAAATGTGTATTGAGAATATTCCTTTTTCCTTATTACAAATAGTCTATACTGTGTAACACTCATATCTTTTTACTTTATACTTTCTTCTTTTTCTTCATTCTTTTTGAGGAGCTTTGGTGGTGGTAATGGTAGTACCTGCATTACCTATGTATTAGACTTCCATATTAGAAGAAATGGGGTTTTATCCTGTCTCAGATACTCACTAGATGTTTGATCTTGGGAATCCTTAACTTCTCAGTGTTTCAGTTTCCTCATCTGTGAAGTGAGAATAATAACGCCTAAAGTACCTGAATCATTATGGTCTTGTGAAATTCCAATGAGAGATTGGATGTGATGTACTTTCAATGTTCTATATAAATGTTTATCATTATCATCATTATCATTATAAGTGGTGGTAGTAGTGGTGGTGATGGTAGTGGTAGTAGTAATAGTGATTGCAGTAGTAATAGTAGTGGTAGTGGTAGTGGTATTAGTAGTGGTTGGGATGGTAGTAGTAGAAGGAGGAGTAGTGATGATATGATTAGTGGTAATAGTGGTGATGATAGTAGTAGTGGTGATGGTACTGGCAGTAGAAGTGGTAGTAGTAGTGATAGCAGTAGTTATAGTGGTGGTGGTTGTAGTATTATGATAGTAACAGTGCTGGTTCAGATAGTAAAAAGAGTGGTAGTAGTAAGTGGTGGTAGTAGTAATAGTAATTATAGCAGTGGTGATGGTAATAATAGTAGTAGTTGGGGGTGTTGGTAGTAAAAGTGGTAGTAGTAGTAGCAGGAGTTATAGTAGTGATGGTTACAGTATTATTATTATTATTAGTGGTAGTGCAGATAGTAATAGTAGTGGTAGTAGTAAGTGGTGGTAGTAGTAGTAATAGTGGTAATTATAGCAGTGGTAGTAGTAGTAGTAGTTGGGGGTGTTGGTAGTAAAAGTGGTAGTAGTAGTAGCAGGAGTTATAGTAGTGGTGGTTATAGTATTATTATTATTATTATTATTAGTGGTAGTGCAGATAGTAATAGTAGTGATAGTAGTAGTTGTTGGTAGTAGTAGTAGTAGTGGTAGTAGTACTCATGAAGTTAGGTGTTTACTGTAGCTAAAGAAAGGGGAGAAAAACAGTATAAGTTCTGCTACTAGGAAGGAGACAGGTTGACCCTGGTAATAGTGCTCCATTTCATGCTGACTAAATAGCATATTCTGGAAGGAAGATAGAATTTGAACTCTTGAGAAGATTTATTTCAGAAAAGGATGCTGTTTTATGGTGCAGTGGGAAGAAAACTGACTTAGTTTAGGTAGGAATCCTGGCTCTTAGAATTTATTGTCTTTGCCACTTAACCTTGATGGTGCTCAGTTTCCTCACCTGTAAAAGGAGCGAGGTGGACTAGATGATTTCTAAAGTTCTTTCCAGCCCTCAGTCTGTGATCCTATGATCCTATTCCCAGTTTTCACTGATACCTTGCAACATCTTTGCCACTAGGGATGCTTTCTGTACCATTCAATTCTCTAACAGGATCAGAGGTCAAACAGAAAGGGCTATGAGTTTGCTCAAGGGCCACCTCTATTTCAGACAGTGTAATAATGGACACTGGCTTTGTTCATGCTGCTCCACTGTATTTCCCCTGGTATCAAAAGAGGATGTAGCAATTTTCAACTCCTAAGGATAGTCATGGCATTCTTTTCAGAAGAATGGAATCAAGCTGAGCTCCATCCTATCCTATCCTATTCTATCCCCTGGAACAAAAACTGCTCTTAAATGATAGATTGCATAGGAGAAAATCAGCAGCAGCTGCTTACACCAAAATGAAAATGGAATTTGGCCCAGGTTCAGCAGCTTTATTTCACATTGCTTTTAGTACTCACAGTCAAATGTGATAATGGTCATTTAATTTCCAGAGTTGTGCCATCAGCTCTTTATTTTACCTTGGATTCTTTTAAATGCAAGAGCTTTAGTTTCAATGACTGTAAAGAGTAATATGGTATTTATTCCCTCAGTGTGGAAAAAAAGCACAAGGAAAACATTTAACCCTTGCCAAATTTCTCTAGATCTGAGTCAATATAACTATTGACATTATCGAGTGAGGTGGAGAGAACCATAAGAAACTGAAGAGAATCAAAGACTTTAGAGCTGAAAGGGAACTATTCCAGATGTTCTTAACCATTGTTGTGTCATAGACCCCTTTGGCAGGCTGGTGAAACTTATGGAATTATTCTTAGGATAGTGTTTTTATTTTTTAAATAATCAAAGGAAATGCTAAATTTCAGTGAGATGTTAATGATGAAAAATAGACTTTTTTCCCAGTCAACTTGACTGATTCCATGAAGTCTATACATAGACACCTGGAATTTGATGTCTAATCTCTTCATTGCATAGACTAAGGAAACTGAGACCCAGAGAGGAATAAAGGGACTTGTCCAGTCGTATTTATTTAAGTACAGTAAGTAGGGAAAATCCATGATCAATTAATTTTCTTGTAATACAGTTGATGAAACTACAGAACAAAAAGGGTAGGTAAAAGACAATGAGGTGTTAATGATTTTATTTTTGCTTTTTTTTTTAGTCATTTGCAAGGCAATGAGGTTAAGTGACTTGCCAAAGGTCACATAGGTAGGTAATTATTGTCTGAGGTTGGATCTGAACTCAGGTCCTCCTGACTCCAGGGCTGACTGTGTCACTTAACTGCCCCAGTTGTTAATGATTTTAAAGAAATATTTTTGGGGCTGAGCCAAGATATGAAGACAGCATTTCCCAGGAACTCCCTGGCCCAAACTCCAAAAACCAACAAATGATGACTCTAGGCACAATTTAGAAGGGTAGAACCCACAGAAAGACTGAGTGATACATTTTCCGAGTCCAAGATAATTTAGAAGTTCCTTGGGAAAGGTGTGTTTCACTTGGACCAGAGGTTGGAAAAAATCACCTGCAACAGCTTGAGGGGTCTGTGAGAGAACTCTGCTACACCACTGGCTGCGGAATCTGCAGCAAGAAACTGGAGAAAGCAGCCTGCACTCACAGAGACAGTAAGGGATCCAGGAAGATTGCAGAGATTTCTCTGCTCTCCCTCAGGGTAGGACTCTGCTATTTGTCTACACTCAGCTCCAGCTTACAGTTTGAGCTTCCATACTAAGATAGCAGGATCCTCCTTATAGCCCCAGGGCAGAGGGAAGGATGGGGGCCATCTACATATCAAAGCATAGGCAAGAAAGCATAAGACCTTGAGGAATAAAGGTCCCAGTGGGTTGTCCCCCCAAAAAAAAACCCCCAAATCCTTGGAAGTGCAGTCTTAGACTGAGGAAATGAGTAAAAAAGAGAAAAAGAAGAATCTGACCATAGAGAATTACTTTAGTCCCATGGAAGATCAAAACACATACTCAGATGATGACAAAATTGAAACTTCTATATCCAAAAACTCCAAGAGAAATCAAAAATGGGCTCAGACTATGGATGAGCTAAAAAAAAAAAGACTTTGAAAAGCAATTAAAGGAGATGGAGGAAAAATTCGGAGGAGAAATGAGAGTGATGCAGAAAAATCATGAAAACCAAATCAACAGCTTGGTGAAAGATATACAAAAAAATACTGAAGAAAACAGTATGTTAAAAACCAGTTTAGGCCTAATGGCAAAAGCAAAACAAAAGGCAAATGAGAAGAATGCCTTAAAAAGCAGAATTGGCCAGTTGGAAAAGGAGATAAAAAAGCTCTCTGAAGAAAATAACTCCTTCAAATGCAGAATGGAAGCTGATGACTTTGAAAGAAATCAGGAAGAAATAAAACTCTTCCCAAAAAGCCCAGAATTAGAAGAAAATGTGAAATAGCTCATTGGAAAAACAACCAACCTAGAAAACATATCCAGAAGAAATAATTTTAAAATTATTGGGCTATCTGAAAGCCACAATCAGGAGAAGAGCCTAGACTTCATTTTTCAAGAAATAATACAACAAAATTGCCCTGAGGTCCTAAGTAGCAGAGGGTAAAATAGAAATTGAGAGAATTCAGTGGTCACCTCCTGAAAGAGATCCCAAAAGAAAAACTTCCAGGAATATTATAGCCAAATTCCCATACTCCCAAATCAAAGGTAAAATTCTAAAAGCTGCCAGAAACAGACAATTCAGCCACTAAGGCTCCATAGTCAGGATTACGCAGCATCTGGCAACATCTACATTAAGGGCTCTTAGGGATTGGAATATGATATTTCAGAAGGCAAAAGATCAACTACCCAGCATAACTGAACATCCTCTTTCAGGGGAAAAGATTAACTTTCAATGAAACAGGGGACTTACAAACTTTCCTATTGAAACAACCAGAGCTGAACAGAAGATTTGATCTCCAAGTACAGGATTCTGGTGAACCCTAGAGGGGGTGGATGAGAAGGACTAACTATGAGGAATTGTTTGTATTCCTACATGGGAAGAAGATATTTATAACTCATATGAATTTTCTCATTTATAAGATCTGTTAGAAGGAGCATATATAGACAGGGCATAGGAAGGAGTCAATGGATGATAAATGAAAGTACTGGGAGGAAGGAAAAGGAGATGAAGAAGAAGCTAAGAAATTTCACATAAGAGTCAAGAAAAAGCTTTATCAATGGAGTGGAAAGGGGGGAAGGCAAGGGGGAATGAGTGAGCCTTCATTCTCATCAGAAATGGCTCAGAGAGGAAATAACATACACACTTGATAGGGTGATAAAATCTATCCTATCCTAGAAAAAAATAAGAAGAAAGGGATAAGGGGGAATGGGTAGAGGGAAGGGGGGAATAGGTGATAGAAGAGAGGGAAGATCGAGGGAGAGGGTACCCATATATAACACACTTTTGGACAGGGCCAGGATGAAATGAGAAAGAGAATAGAATAAATTAGAGTGGGGAGAAATAGAGTGGAGGCACAGCTAGTAATAGCAACTGTGGGAAAAATATTGAAGCAACTTCTCTGGTGGACTTATGATAAAGAAAGCAATCACCCCAGAAACAGAGTCAATGGAATCTGAACACAGACTGAAGTACATTTAAATTTTTTTTTCTTTCTCTCTATTTTTGAGGTTTCTCATCTTCTTGGGGGGGGGGTTTAATGTTTACTCTTATAACAAACTCAATATACATCACTGTATAACATGGAAACAATGTAAAGACTATTAGACAGCCTTCTGTGGTTGGGGAGGGAAGGGAGGGTGGGGGGAAAACTTGTAAAATTCAAAATCTTACAAAAATGATAGGTACATATTACTATTGTATATAATTGGAAAACAAATAAAATGTTAACAAAAAATAAACCAGATATATTTTCACTATTTTGCTTTCATGAAGAGTTAGATATTTCAGGAACTGAGGGGTCTCTAACTACTGGCTCAGACAGTAGAACCAGGACTGGCTCCAAGGCCACTGATCTTTGCACTATGCTACATTGCTTTACTTTTCTATTCCTTCTAAAATTCTCATCTAGAGGAGTATAAAACCTTGGAGCTAGTAGTATATGTATTCTCTAATCTAACTTTCAGATGGGTCTCTATGTTTTTTGAATCTCAATTACCATTAAGACATAACACTTGGGAAGATAGGTAGCATTATGTATAGAGTACTGGCCCTGGAGTCAGGGGAACCTGAGTTCAAATCTGACCTCAGACACTAATTACCTGGCTGCATGACCTTGGGAAAGTCACTTAACCCCATTGCTTTCCAAAAAATAAAAAAAGACATAGCATTACTTTAGAAAAAAACAGGGTCTTTCCTGTTTTTCTTCTCTCCTTCATACTGTCACCTTTCTCCAAATTCCTAGGAACTCAGTTTATCTTCCTTTTCTTTTCCAGACAATTACCTTTTTTTGTTTATGCTCTTCTTTTCCAATTTTAATGCTTTGGAAAACTAATTCAATTCCATATAATTCTCTACTCTTGAAGTCCTTGCTTCCATGTTCTATCACTGATCATACCTTGATAAACCCAAACTCTACTCCAATAATCTGCTTTCTCTGCTCCTTGAACACACTGAGTCCACTAGAAATCACTTATTTATTCACTAGACATTCTCCAAAATAAGAAAAATTTTCTGTTCTTCTTTAATTGATTATTGCTATAATTTACTATAGAAACCATTCCAAACATTGACTTTCTTAATTAAACCTATCAAAGTATTCTCTAACTCCACCTTTTCATCTTGTCTCATACTTAACTGAAAAAAATGCCATCTGCCATCACCCTGCCATTACCTTTCCTTCAGCAGTCATCTAGATCAATCCATTACCAAATGGAGACATCACTACAATATTCTCCCAATGTGACAATTCAGTCTTTATTTGAAAACTCTAATGACCAGGTCCAGATGGATTTACAAATGAATTCTACCTAACATTTAATGAACAATTAATTTCTATTCCACATAAACTAATTAAAAAATAGGAGAAGGAGGAGTTCTGCCAAATTTCTTTAATGACAGCAACATGGTGCTGATACCTAAACCAAGAAAATTATAGAGCAATCTCCCTAATGAACATTGATGCAAAAATCTTAAATAAAATTTTAGCAGTAAAATCATAGCAAGTTATTACTAGGATATACACCATGATCAGGTAAGATTTATACCAGGTAGTCAAGAATGGTTTAATATTAGGAAAATACTCAACATAATTGAATATATCAATAGCTAAACCAACAGAAATCATAGGATTATCTCAGTAGATGCTGAAAAAGCCTTTAATAAAATAAATATCCATTCCTTTTAAAAACACTGGAAAGTTTAGGAATAAAAGTTGTTTTCCTTAAAATAATAAGTAATACAAAAATAATAAGTAATATCTATCTAAAACCATTAACAAATATTATATTTAATGAGGTCTAACTTTGAATATTTCCAATAAGAGCAGAGGTGAAATGATACCCATTATCACTATTCAATATAATATTAGTAACATCAGCCTTAGCAATAAGAAAAAGGAATTAGAATTGCCAATGAGGAAGCAAAGTTTTACTCTCTGACAATGATTTGATGGTATTCTCCTTGTAACAATTTAAAAAATTCAGCTAAGTAGCAGAATTTAAAATAAACACACAAAATCATCAGTATTTCAATAGGTAAAAATGAAGTCCAAGAGCAAGAGATAGAAAGAAAAATTCCATTTAAAGTAACTTTAGACGACATTGCATAATTGGGAATCTAACTCCTAAGACAAACCCAGAAACTATGAACACAATTATAAGGCACTGCTCACACTTTGTCAGATAGAAATAATTGGAAAATGTCAATTGTTCATGGTTAGATCGAGCTAATATAATAAAAATGACAATTCTACCCAAATTAAATTGTTTATACAGTGCCATACCAATAAAACTACCAAATAATTATTTAACTGAGCTAGAAAAATAGTAACAAAATTCATCTGGAGCAACAAAAAGACAAGGAACCAGATATAAAACTATACTATAAAGAGTCTGTTGTCAAAACTGTCTGGTACTGGTTAAGGAATAGAGTAATAGATCATTGGATTAAGATAGGTTCAAAAGAAACAATAGTAAATTACTATAGTAATCTACTGTTTGACAAACCCAAAGACTTTAACTTCTGGGATAAGAACTCACTATTTGTCAAAAATCGTTAGGAAAACTGGAAGAGAGTATAGCAGAATCTAGGCATAGATTCATATCTCAAACCCTATACCAAAGTAAGGTCAAAATGGGTACGGGATTAAGACATAAAGGGCTATACCACAGATAAATTAATAGACCAAGAAATACTCTATCATATCTATGGAAAGGGGACAAACTTACAACCAAACAAGAAATAGAGTACATTACAAACTACAAAATGAATGATTTTGATTATATTAAATTAAAAAGGTTTTGCACTAATAAAATCAGTGCTACCAAAATTAGAAAGAAAGCTGGGAAACAACCTTCATAACTAAGAGTTTTGATAAAGGTCTCATTTTCTAAAATATGTAGAGAACTGCATCAAACTTATAGTGTTACAAGTCATTTCTCAATTGGTAAATGGTCAAAGGGTCAGTAGACAGATTTCAAATGAAGAAATTAAAGCTATACGTAATCATATGAAAAAATGCTCCAAATCAGTATGGATTAGAAAAAAGAAAATTAAAAGAACATGAGATTGTCACCTCATACCTGTTAGATGACAAAAAGGGAAGATGATCAATATTGGAGAGGTTTTGGGAGGATTGGGACATTATGGCATTCCTGTGGAGTAGTGAACTGATCCAACCATTCTGTAGAGCAATATGGAACTATGCCTAAAGAGTAATAAAAATGTTCATACTGATTGATCCAGAAATTCCAATACTAGACCTGTATCTAAAAGAAATCATAAAAATGGGAAAAGTCCCACATGCGCCAAAATATCCATAGCAGTTCTCTTTGTAGTGTCAAAGAATTGGAAATTGTGAGGATGCCCATCATTTGAAGAATGGTTAAACAAGTTATGGTATATGAATATTATAGAATACTATTGTTCTATAAGAAACCATAAATAGTTGGACTCTAGAGATGCCTGGAATGAATTATAGGATCTTTTGCTGAGCCAAGGGAGAAGAAACAAGAGAACATTCTACACTTTAACAATAACATTGTGAGATGATCAGCCTTAATGGAAGCAGCTTGTCTCAGCAGTCCAGGGAGCTGTAACAACCCTAGTTCGAATGCCTATGGATAATGTTATCCCAATCCAGAGGAAGAAAAACAAAACAAAACAATAAAAAAACTTTAAAAATCTGATGAACATTTCATTCACTTCATAAAAAAATTACTTGTATTTTTTCCTTTAATACTAATTCCTCATGCAGAAAATGACTACTCTGTAAACATGTTTGACACAAATGTGTATATACAATATTCACCTGACTGTTCACCACTGAGGGGAGGGGGGTGGGAAGGGAAGGCGGAAAGAAATTTTGTAACTTAAAACTGTACATATGCATATGGATGAACGTTAAAAAATTTTCATAGCCTACATTTGGAAAAATAAAATATCAATAAAATAACTCAAATGAAGAAAAACCTATTGAGGAAGTACATTCCATTTTCAGTAGCTCTAATTCTCAAGAAACTTTTTCTTAATTTAACAAATAAATTTGACTAATTGTGATTTTCACTCTTGTTTCTGATTCTGCCCTTGTGGTTAAGGTACTATATCTAGTTAGGTCCATCTAAACATATAATAATTTGGGGGTGATATATCCTCCAACATCTCCAAAATATAGATTCTATACATAGTAACCTTAAGTTTACATTTCACTTCTACAATGATGGGGAAAGCTACATGGAATAATAGGATTGTTACTGTCAAAGTCTTCAATCTTCCTTTATCTCTGACTAGGTTTGACTGGCATGAATCTATTTGGGTATAATGCCATAAGAACAAAAGAACTTCCACATAGCAATAAACACACAATACTTCAATAGAAACAGTTAACTATTCTGTCTGTGACAAAGACTCAGTGAAGATTTGTTAAGAATAGCTACCCTTGTTCTTTTTGGAGTGGCAAAGAATTGGAAATTGAGGGTATGACCATCAATTGGGGAATGGCTAAACAAGTTATGGTACATGAATACTATGGAATATTATTGTTCTATAAAAATTCATAAATGGTCAGACTCTAAAGAAGCATGGAATGACTTACAGGATCTGATGCTGAGCTAAGGGAGCAGAACCAAGAGAACAATGTACACATTAACAACAACATTGTTAGATGATCAGTCTTAATGGAAGCAGCTCCTCTCAGCAGTTCAGAGAGCTAGGACAACAATATTAGACCAACCATAGACAATGTTATCCCCATCCAGAGGAAGAGAAACAGAAAAAAATAAGCCTTCAGAATCTGATGAATACTTTATCCTCATAATTAAATTGACTAATATGTAAACATGGTTATCCAAAATATGTATGTACAATGCTAACCTGACTGTTCACTGCTGAGGGGGGAAAGGGAAGGTGGAAGGAAATTTTGTAACAAAAATTGACATGTGACCAAGAAGGATAATGATCATTGTTGGAAGGGATGTGGGAAATCTGGGACACTATTACACTGTTGGTGGATCTGTGAACTCATCCAACCCTTTTGGAGAGCTATTTGGAACTATGCCCAAAGGGCAACAAAAAATGTGCATACCCTTCGACCTAGCAATACCACTACTGGGTCTATACCCTGAAGAGATGAGGAAAAGGCTAAAAACATTACTTGTACAAAAATATTTATAGCAGCCCTGTTTGTGGTGGCAAAGAATTGGAAATCCCCTTCAGTTGGGGAATGGCTTAGCAAACTGTGGTATATGTATGCCATGGAACACTATTGTTCTATTAGAAACCAGGAGGGACGGGGTTTCAGGGAAACCCTGGAGGGATTTGCATGAACTGATGCTGAGTGAGATGAGCAGAACCAGAAGAACACTGTACACCCTAACAGCAACATGGGAGTGATGTTCAAGCTTGAAGGACTTGCTCATTCCATCAGTGCAACAGTCGGGAACAATTTTGGGCCGTCTGCAAAGGAGAGTGCCATCTGTATCCAGATAAGGAGCTGTGGAGTTTGAACAAAGTACAAGGACTATTCCCTTTAATTTGGGAAAAAACCAGACATCTTATTGTCTGATCTTGTTACCTCTGAGAATTCTATTCTCTTTAAGGATATGATTTCTCTCTCATCACACCCAATTTGGATCAAGGTGCAACATGGAAACAAAGTAAAGACTGACGGAGTGCTATCTGTGGGGTGGGGTGGGGGGAGGGAAGCAAGAGTGGGGGAAAATTGTAAAACTCAAATAATATCTTTAATAAAAAAAGAAAAAAGAAAAAATCGACATGTGCATATGGATGAAAATAAATTAATTTATTTTCTTATTTAACTTCCTCAACATCAACCACAAAGGTTATATACATAACAACTCATATGTGTATGACACTTTAACACTTACAAATCTCCTTCCTCATGAGGGAACAGGGAGTGATAAAGGAAAGTCATTAGCTGGAAAAGCTGAAAAGATAGTAGAATAAAAGATGTCTTTAGAAAAGCTGGTCCTGTAAAGGATAAAGATCATCTCTTCATCAGACTAGAAAGAAATAAGGGCTAGTACGGAGTAATGCTAGGGTCATTTGGTCAGATGAGAAAATAATTGTTTCAATGAAGTATGAGGAAAATGTAACATGATTAGTAACAATATTATTTTTTTTTATACATAAAGAAACTCAGATTTAGAAAGGCAAAGTGCCTTGCTCATAATCATTACTCATGATTTCTCATTTTCTAAAGAGCAATGTGACTTTTTCCTTCTAGAGTACCTAGATTCAAATGCTTGCTCTGACATTTATTACCTCTGTGATCTTGGGAAAAATCACTTTATGTCTCCCAGGTTTTTCACTTCTAAAATGAGTTAGTTGGATTACTCTTCCAGTTCTAGATTTAAGATCCTAATAAAAAATTAACCACAGATTATAACCCATCAAGAATTTTTCTAACTGTATTGTGGAAACCATTTATAGTTAGTTTTATAAGGTTTAAACTGCTGATCCCTTCCTTCCCCATACTTACATTTTTTTAAAACTGATCCCATTTTGGTTAATTATCACTGGAATATGTTATTTAACTTTCTCATGCCAGCAGTCTCCAAAAAACAGCATCAGGAGAACAACTCTGGGTAGAGGTAACTAAAGAGACATTGTAAGCTCTTTAAGTAGGAATTGTTTCTTTTCTGTCTTCATATACCTAGCATCAATGCAGGACCTGAAACATAGTTTACATTTAATAGACTGCAGATAAAGAATGAAGTATAAAAGGCTTCCTCTCCTTTGTATTAAGAATAAATTAGTAAAGTCCCTCATCTAATCTAAAGGTGATTCTAGACTTGGAAGGAACATAATCAAAGGGCGTTTTAAAAGGGTTACTTCAGGATTTTCTTTTTCCTCTTTTCTTCATCAACTTTCTCTACTTATGCTCCATTCCCCTCCTCTCCCCCATTCTCTCTCTAGGTTTGGAACATGTCACTTTCCTATGAAAGCAAAAGACAGGGAGTTCTGGTTATATAAAGGACCACATGGTGATTTTCCTTCCAAGTCCATTGACCTGGAAGAAGATTCTTGCCAGAGGGATAAAATTTTCTTTCTAAACACTAAGAGAGAGAGCAATCCAGAGCAGCTGCAAATACATTCAAGATGAATTTAATGAACAACAAACCAACAAGTGACAAAAAAGACTGCTAGCAATAAAGATGGGGAATAATAATTAAATATAATAATTTTAAAAAATACTAATAAAGGCTAGCATTTATATAATATTTTAAGGTTTGCAAAATGCCTAACATATATTCTCATTTGATACTTAATGAAAATTGTTCATATAATGATGGAAACTGTTAATAATAAATCTAATGTTACTTGTCACACCCAAAATGATTTTAGCACTATCAGAATGTCAGTAGCATCCCCAACATCCCCTTAATTCTCCTTCTGGAATTTTCCCTTTTGGGGGAACTGGCCTCAGACTAGATCTATATCTCTGATGTCTTTGCCCCTTTCATTGTTATTCATGATATGAAGGACAAAATAACTAGAGTGAAGTTTTCCTTGCTGAGATTGCTGAGGAAGACTGGGATTTCTTGATCAGACCTCATACTATCCCATGACCAGGCATTTCTACCTCACATTGCCTCCTTCCTTATCTATCTCCTTCTAAAATTACAAAAATTTTTTCATTGGTCTTTTTGCTTGGAAATTCACAGGCTATTCCCCAAAGTAACAGCTTTGCTACCCTCTTATCACAAGTAAAGGTGTTTTATTCCTCAATTTGTGAATTGATTTATAATACTTAAAACAACTCTGTAATGTAAATTCTATTGTTATTACTATTTTACAGATAAAGAAACTGAAGTTATGACAGATTGAATTGTCCCTTAGGTAAAATTTAAACTCATTCTTCCAGATTCTATAAATTCTGTGCCCTAACCACTGTGATACAGGTGTGAGAATTTAAAATTGAAGGGACAGATATACAAATTTGTGATTGTTTAGATTTTGTAGGAGTTCACAAACTAAAAGAACTAAGATCTAGACTCAATTTCAAATGAGGTACTGTATCTGAATAACATAAGAAGAAGACAATTTGGGTCTTTTTTTGGGGGGGGGATTCACTCCATCCTTGGCCATCTGGTTGGTAGATAAAATAGTCTTTAGAATAGTAATGGAAATCATTTGTATTCGTGTGTCATGGAAATTTAACAGCCTTAGTTTATTTCCATGTAGGCTGAAGACCCGTGTAGTCAGAAACAGTAATGCTACCAGTATTTGCCTTCTCCATAGACATGAAAAAATGTTAAAAGGACACTGTTGATTTATGGATCCAATCCTCATGGGTGAATACATTATTTTGCAGTGGTAAGTTATATCCTTGAGGAATATAATAAATCTAGGTCACTCTGGTACTGTTTATTATATCTTGACACCCCCAATTAATAGTAGTCTAATGGATACTAAGATTCATGTATACAATGTTTATTTAGATCCTACTATGTTCAAGGCCTTGGACTAGGTAGAATAGGGAATACAAAAATGCAGTCCCTGACTTTGAGGGATTTTACTTTGGGCAAGTTATACCTTGTAGGAAGATTAACAGGGTAGGATTAAGGTATTATGACTAAGAGATTATTCACCATATCTCTGTGAAAAGACAACCTCCATTCTGCTTTTGCTTCCTGAAGGTATAGGACATAGTTATCATGGACCCCTAAGTTAAGGTGCACCAAGAAAGAGAAATTAAGAAAACTTTCCTTGAGATTCAAGGTGGCCTGTACGGAAAAGTTAAAGAGAGCCCAAGTGCTATTCATAACCCTGGGATTAATATGTAATATGAGAGAATTAAAATAAATGATTTCTATAATCCTTTCAGCTCTAATATTATGATACTGATTCACAGCAAGTGATCTCATTAAAAAAAAGATCTTGAAATCTTTTGTCTTTGATAAGAGTATTCAAGTTGTCAAATGAAAGTTTTAAATATTAACTTTATTTCCATTTCATTAATAGAGCAAGCCATATAATAATAATCAATCAATCAATATTTATTGAGCATTTAGTATTTTCTAGCTACTTTGCTAAGTGTATATCATTTGCTTAAATTAATAAGTCCAGGTTGAGGCAAAAGGAAAGACAGAAGGGGCCATCAGACTGCAGGTATAGTTACTCCAGAAGAGGAGAAAACTCAACTCCCATCCCTGTGAGTGTTGGTGAAAAGAAGCCCTTTGACATATTATTATGGAAATCTGGTAGGAGTAGGAGTAATCTGAGCATGCTAGTTATAGCATTAGATGAACTGGTCTAGGGAACAAAGGGAGGTAAATTGAAGGAATAGAGAAAACCGTGGAGATGGCTTCCCTCAGGAAAGATTAATCTTTCCATCTCTCAAACCCAGTGTTGAGGCCCCAGAGCAAGATCCCGCTAGCCCAGTGATAGTTATATCTCTATTATATCTGTGTTCTGGATAATGGAGGAGAAATTAATAATTAGTTTTATTTTTCTCCAAAAGCAATATATCTAAATAAGATAATAATAATAAGCACCAAATAAGTGATATAGATAATAAATACTTTGGTACTTCATAGTAAAAAGAGATAACCATGGGATGACTCTCAAAATTATGGTCTAGAACGAATTCTGGGGACTGAATCAATAGAGGAAGAATGGATAGAATTCAATTAATCAGAGTAGGAGGGCAGTGTATTTCTGGTATAATGAGAGAAGAAACATAAAGGTGGAATGCATTTGGGTTTAGGTTCAAAGATAAGGGTCTGTAACAGACCTTTCCATTGTTTCTAATCTATTACCTATGAGTCATTAGAGATGATATCATGTGATTCCCTGAATAGAAGAGGATGCTTCCCTTCTAAGTACCCTTCATACCTCTGCCCAGTCTGTAGCCCATGTTTCCTTAGTAGTACAAAACAATCCCTTCCAATTACGCCACTGGATATTAGCTCATTTTTGGCCTTCCCTTTGCAATGGAGATCTGGCTCAGTTTATTTCTATGTCATTTTGAAATGAAGGATTTCTGGGAGGCCAATGTGGGTCAGAAATAATATGAAGCTTCAAGTTTGGTCTTAGGTTAATTTCAGAATACAGATGTATTTTCAAAGCCTGCAGACACAGAAGATGGAATTTGGAATAGAGCAAAACTCCTGAATCAATTCTCAACTTTTCTCTAGCTTCCACACTTTTATTTGAAATTGGTGCAGGCTTGCTACAGACTCAGGATGATACCCAGCTCTTCTCTGAGGTTAGATTTCATCTCAGAACTTGACCTAGGTAAAAAAATAGTATCTAAAGAAAATTTGTCTTTAGGACCTCCACTCATTCTTTTAGAACATCTTCCTCCTAACTTTCTTGACTCCTCAATATTTCAATATAACCCCTTAAATATTCAGGGAATCTCTATAATGTTATCTTTGAGGCTATATTTTCTAAGTAATATTCAATCAGTAAAATAAGAGAACTGTGCTAGACTAAATCGTTGCCATTTACATTCATGAATTTACTTCACTATAGGATGGGCAGATAGTAGTTTTCATTAACAGATAGTAGTTTCACCTCTGAGAAAATGAGATGATTTTTGGTCTGGGAGAGAATACATCAGAAATATATGAAATATATACATTATAGGATCCATGCTTGTAAAGTCTAAGACAAGAGCTGTGTTGAGGTGTGTGATATAATGGAAAAAAATATAAAATTTAGAGTGAGAGAATCTGGGTTTGAATGCTGATTCTGATATTTCCCTGTGTGAAGTTGAGAAAGTTATTATCTTGGCTTTTCCTTCTGTAAAATATGAAGGGGGAGGACTAGATGACCTCTAAAATGTTTTCTGCCTCTGGAGCTATGCACCTATTAGTTCTTGCATATATAAAAGTATTTTTTGCATTGACATTACCATTTGTAGTTCCAACATTTCCAAATCTTTGTGACCTGTGAACTTTATCATATTAATTCTGTCCATTGAGTTTTCTTGGCAAAGATATTAGAGTGATTGACCATTTCATTTTCCAGGTCTAGTGTCCTTAGCTTCACTTTTTTGCCTCTGATATTAGCAAAAAGGTTTATAATTTTTATAATTATACAATTTATACACATTTATACACATTTATATACATTTATAAACAATTTATATAGTTATATACATATATATGCACACACACACACACACACACACACACACACATATATATGTGTGTGTGTGTGTGTACACATGACATTACTTCCTACCTGATAATGTTTGTCCTTCACTCTCAAAGAAGACCATGGCATCAGGGAGGCAATACTATGACAAGCAAGTGAATTGGATTCCAGTGAGGGATGTGCTGTGCCAAGTCAACAGACTCACTTTCTCTTTTGGAACCTCCCGGGTTCAGTGGTCAGTTATGAATCAGGATGATTGGAGATGGCCCTGGGTAGGGGACAATTAAAGTTAAGTGACTTGCCCAAGGTCACACAGCTGAGAAATGTCAAGTGTCTGAGGGAGTTTTCTTGACAAAGATACTGGAGTGCTATTTCCTTCTCCAGTGGATCAAGGTAAATAGAAGTTAAGTAAGTAAATAAGTACCAGAGCTGGTGCTCTATCCATTGCACCACCTAGCTGTCCCACTATCTGGTAATCAACTGCTAATTCCTACTACATGTTGAGTCTTCTCCCTATCACTTTGGTACATTACAACAAAATATACTGGAAGCCTAAGTCCCAGGTCAACAAGCAGCCAACAAGCAGACCACCAGTCACCAAAACTATTCATGGATATCTTAAGGGTAATTTTTAAAATTGATATTTTATTTTTTCCAGAAACATGTTACAAAAGTTTTTCAGCCTTCATCCATATGCATACCCATAATTTTAAGTTAAATAATTCCCTTCCACTCTCCCTTCTCACACCCCTCCCTTCAATGGTGAATAATCAGATGAATATTGTACAAACACGTTTGTGTTAAACATGAATACAGATTAGTCATTTTCTTCATAAGAAATTAAGAATAAGGAAAAGAAATATACAACAGAAATTTTTTTTAAAAGGTGAATGTCATGTTTATCAGATTCTGGAGGGTTTTTTGGTTTTATTTTGCTTTGTTTTGCTTTATTTTTCTTCCTCTGGATGGGAATAGAATTCTTCATACCCATGTCTAATAGTGTTGTCCTAGTTTTCTGAACTGCTGAGAGAAGCTGCATCCCTCAAGATTGATCATATCACAATGTTGTTGTTAGCATGTAGAATGTTCTCTTGGTTCTTCTCCCTTTGCTCAGCATCAGCTCCTGTAATACAATCCATGCTTCTCCAGAGTCCAACCATTTTATATCATAGCTTGTTCAACCATTCCCCTGCTGATGGGCATCTCATCAATTTCCAACTCTTTGTCACTAAAAAAGAGCTACTATGAATATTTTGGAACATATGGGACCTTTCTCATTTTTTATGATTTCTTCTGGATATAGGTCTATTATTGGAATTGCTGAGTCAAAGAGTATGAACATTTTTATTGCTCCTTGGGAATAGTTCCATATTTCTCTCTAGAATGGTTAGATCAGTTTACAACTCCACCAGCAAGGCATTAATGTCCCAATTCTCTCACAACCCTTCGAACAATGATCATTTTCCCTTTTTGTCATCTTTGCTAATTGGATAGGTGTGAAATGATAAAGTTTTTTAAATTTGTATTTCTCTGTACAATAATGATTTGAATCAATTTTTCATATAAGATTTTATAAAGCATTAGTTTTTTTTTTTCCATTTGAAAACTGTCTGTTCATACTCTTTGACCATTTATGAGTTGGGGAATGAATTATAGCTTTATAAATTTGATGCAATTCTCTAAATATTTTAGACCTTTATCAGAAACCCTAGCTGTGAAAATTATTTCCCAGCTTTCTGGTTCCTTCTAATTTTTGAAACATTGATCTTATTAGTGTAAACCCTTATTTAATTTAATATAGTCAAAATTATCTATTTTGCAATTTATAATGTATTCTATTTCTCTCTTGGTCCTACATTTCTCCCTTTTCCATAGATCTGACTTGCTCTATTAATTTATCCATTTTATGTCTAAATCCTGTACTCATTTTGACCTTATTTTGGTATAAGGTGGGTCTATGGCTAGTTTTTGTCATACTATTTTACAGTTTTCCAACAATTTTTGCCAAATAGTTTTTCCGAAAAGCTAATGTTTTGGGGTTTGTCAAAAGTAGAAGACGATAGACATTTACTACTGCTTCTTTTGAATCTGTCCTAATCCATTGATCCATTACAAAATTTCTTGACCAGTACCAGGCAGTTTTCATGATTGTGTTTATAGTATAGTTATTAATCTGGTAGAGCTAGGCCATCTTCCTTTACCTTTTTTTCATCCATCCCCTTGTAATTCTTGACATTTTGTTGCTCCAGATGAATTTTGTTACTATTTTTTGTAGCTTAGTTAAATAATTATTTGGTAGTTTGATTGGTATGGCACTGAATAAGTAATTTAATTTGGGTAGAATTGCCATTTGCATTATATTAGCTCAATTTAACCATGAGCAATGGACATTTTTTCCAATGTTTAGCTCTGACTTTATTTGGGTGAGAGGTGCTTTGTAATTATGTAATAGGTTTCTGGTTTTTGCCTTGGGAGGTAGATTCTTAAGTATTTAATGTTGCCTACAGTTACTTTAAATGGAATTTCTCTTTCTATCTCTCTTCCTCTTGGACTTTGTTGTTCATATATAGAAATACTGATGATTTATGTATATTTATTTTATATCCTGTTACTTAGCTGAATTTGTTAATTGTTTCAAGGAGTTTTTTTAGATGGTTTTCTCAGGTTCTTTTAAGTATGCCATCATATCATCTGCAAAGAGTGAAAGTTTTCTTCCTCATTGCCAATTCTGATTCCTTCAACTTCTTTTTATTCTCTTATTGCTAAAGCTAATATTTTTATACTTTATTAAATAGTAATGGTGATAATGATATCCTTGTTTCATCCCTGATCTTATTGAAAATGCTCCCATTTTATTGCCATTACATATAATATTTGCTGTTGTTTTTAGATAGATACTACCTATTATTTTAAGGAAAACTTCATTTTTTCCTAAACTTTCCAGTATTTTTAATAGCAATGGATGTCATATTTTATCAAAGACGTTTTCAGCATTTATTGAGATAATCATATGGTTTCTGTTGGTTTTGCTATTGATATATTTAATTATGTTGATTGTTTTCCTAATATTGAATGATCCCTATCTACCTGTTATAAATGCTACCTGATCCTGGTGTACTATCCTAGGAATAACTTGTTGTAATCTCTTTGCTAAAATTTTAATTAAGATTTTTGCATCAATGTTCATTAGAGATTGGTCTACAATTGTCTTTGTCTGTTTGTTCTTCCTGGTTTAGGTATCAACACCATATTGATGTTCTAAGAGCATTTTTGACAGAATTCTTATTTTTAAATAGTTTATGTAGAATAGGAATTAAATGGTTTATTAAATATTTGGTAGAATTCACTTGTAAATCCATCTGGACATGGAGACTTTTTCTTAGGGAGTTGTTGATGGTTTCTTCAATTTCTTTTTCTGAAATGAGGCTATTTAAGTATTTTATTTCCTCTTCTGTTAATCAGGGCAGTTTGCATTTTTGTAAATATTCATCCATTTCACTCAGGTTTTCAAATTTTTTGGCATACAGTTTGTCAAAATAGCACTAAATTATTTCTATAACTTCCTCCTCATTAGCTGTTTAGTTCACCCTTTTCATTTGTGATACTGGTAAGTTTGCTATCTTCTTCCTTTTTAAAAAAATCAGATTAAACAAAACTTTGTCTATTTTATTGTTTTTTTCATTAACATAACTCATAGTTTTATTTATCAGATCAATGATTTTCTTGCTTTCAATTTTATTAATCTCTCCCTTGATTTTTCAGAATTTTTAATTGGGTATTTAATTGGGGATCTTTAATTTGTTTTTATTCTAGCTTTTTTAGTTGCATACCCAATTCATGGAACACCTCTTTCTCTATTGTATTCATATGACCCTGTAAAGATATAAAATTTAGAGATATAAAAATGGCTATAATTCATAAATTTTCATATGATATCTCATTGTTCTAATTTTCTTGATATAATTATTGATTCTATGATTTACTGTTTAATCCAATCATGTAAATTTAAATGATTTATTTTCCAAATAATTTTTGCTCTATCTTTCCATGATGCTTTATTACATGTAATTTTTATTGCATCATTATATGAGAAGTATGCAGTTATTATATCTGTCTTATTAAGGGTTTTGTGCCCTAGTACATGGTCAGTTTTGGCGAAGGTGCCATGTAATGCAGAGAAAAGTGTATATTCTTTTTTATCCCTTTATGTTTTCTCCATAGGTCTAGTATATCTATGTGTTCTAAGATTTCACTCACCTTCTTAACTTCCTTCTTGATTATTTTGTGGTTATATTTATCTAGTTCTGAGAGATGGAAATTGAAGCCCCACATTATTAAAGTTTTACTATATTCACTCAGCTTTTCCACTAGGAATTTGGATGCCATACCACTAGGTAAATACATGCTTAATAATGATACAATTTCATTACCAATTTTGCCTTTTAAGAAGATAGTGTTTCTTTCCTTATTCCTTTTAATGAGATCGATTTTTGCTTTTTTGCTTTATTCAAGATCATGATCACTACTGATGATTTATTTAGTGCAACTGAAGCATCACATATTTTATTCCATCCTTTTCACTTTACCCTTTGATTCAAATGTGCTTCTTGTACACCACAAATTGTAGGATTCTTGTTTTTAATCCATCTGCTATTCCATTTTATGGGAGATTTCATCCCTTTCACATTTAGGGTTAATATTTCTAATTCTGTATTTTCCTCCAAACTATCTTTCTCCATTTATATTTTTCTCTTTCCTTTCCTCTTATTCCTCCTCACCAAAGTTTTGTTCCCTTTCCCCTTTAACTTTTTTTAAAAAAAGTTTAACTTTATACCTTTGCCTTCCCTTATATCCTTCTCCCCTTTTCTTTCCTTTCCCCTTCCCTGTAGAGTAGGATAGATATTTAAATCAAAATGGGAATGTATCTTATTCCCTCTCTTGGTCAATTCTATTGAATAGAATTTACTCAGTGTTCATACTCTCCCTTCTTTCTCTCTAAAGTTATAAATCTTTGTGCCCATTTACCTGGTATTATTAATCACTCCAGTACTGTTAATCAGGTATCATAAATCAGAGTTTGATTATTTTATTGCTTGATAAGCTCATATTGTTATCAATATCTCATCACAGATTGCTTGATTGTTTGATAAGCAATATTGACTCTTTTTTTATTAGTCTTTTTTGCAAGGCAAATTGGGTTAAGTGGCTTGCCCAAGGCCACACAGCTAGGTAATTATTAAGTGTCTGAGCCCAGATTTGAACTCAGGTACTCCTGACTCCAGGGCTGGTGTTCTATCCACTATGTCACCTAACTGCCCTGCAACATTGACTCTCAAGTCCCTAAGTACCCTACCCTCTTCTGTCTTATTAGAAAAATGCTTTTCAAGAATCTTTAGTTACATCAAATTATAATCATTTTATTCCTTACCCCCTGTTCAAGTACCCACCAAGGACACAAAATCCTCATGAACCAAAGTATCACCCAAAGCCAAAGCATTTCATGAACAATTTATACCCACTCCCCTCTCTAGCTGCCCAACCAGCATACTTGAACCATTGTTAACTGAAATATGGAAGAAGTCCAACTTTTCTAGGTAGGTTCTCACTCTCTGCCTCTAAAGTCAATTCTGATTTAATTAACCATAGAGACTCAAAGTGCTTTAAGTACTGTGACACTCTGAAGGCCTCTCTTAAGAACTTCACAGTTTATTATATAGTATGGGAAATACTGACACAGGACCACCCAGTATATGATGCTTTTATCAGAGAAAGGACTAAGCTTTGTGAGCAAAGCAGAATTAAAGTAGGTCAAAAGAATCTAGAACACATAACTTTAGAGTAAACACCCCTGCTTTTCACCAGGACTTTTTGTCTTAAACACACTGATGTCATCTTGATATTCTTCAGTGGAAAAACAAGATGCAACCAAACCCATATCATCTAAATCCAATCTCTTCAATCACATTTACCCTTTAAATATCTTAAGAGAAATGTGATTCTCAAGAGTTACAAGTATTATATCTGCCCTTATAGGGTTGTATACAATTTGATTGTATTGAGTAACATTTTTACATTTTTTTGTTTTGTTTTTTCCTTCCCCTTTTCATTTATCTTTTTTATGTATCTCTTGAGTCATGTGTTTGACAATTGAATTATCTTTTCAGTTCTATTCTTTTTATCAGGAAATTTTGGAAGTACTCTATTTTGTTGAACATCCATCTTTTCCCTGAAAGTATATGCTGAATTTTGCAGGGTAGTAATGTCTTGGTTGTAATCCAAGGTCCTCTGCCTGCTGATATATGATATTCCAGGTACACATGTCAAAGTCCTATGTAAGTCTAATTGTGCTTCCTTTGCATTTATATTGCTTCCTTTTACTTGCAATATTTTCTTCTTTACTTGAGAATTGTTAAATTTGGCTATAATATACTTTGCAGTATTTATCCTAGGGTTTTTCCCCAGTGGAGTTCTGTATATTCTTCTAATGGTTATTCAGTTTTCTTGTTCTAGCAGATTTGGACAGTTTCCCTGATAATTTCCAGAAAGATATTTTCCAGGTCCTTTTTTGATCTAGGCTTTCTAGTATTCCAATGATTCATGAATTATCTCTCCTGGATCTATTTTCCATTTGTTGTTTTTTCTAAAAGATACTTTATGTTTTCTTCAGTTTGTTCACTCTTTTTATTTTGCTTGATGGAATGTTGTAATCTGGTAGATTCATTGGTTTCTATTTGTTCAATTCTAATTTTTAGAGTTTAAATTTTTCAATTAACTTTTTTGTTTCTTTTTTTCTATTTTTGGGGAGATTTTATTTTTTGAAGAATTATATTCTTTTTTCCAGTTTCTTATTTTTACTTTTTAAAAGAGTTGATCTCTGTGGTCAATTTTTCTTAATTTTCTTGCATAAATCTCATTTCTCTTTTTTTCTTTTTCTTCTTCCTCTCTTCTTTGGTTTTTAAATTCTTTTTAAGCTCTTCTATGAGCTTTTGAATTTCAGTCCAATTCATAGATTCTTTTGAGATTATCCTTGGGGGATAATTTTTCACTGTTTTCATCTTCCAAGGTGGCACTGTTATCATCTTTAAATGCATGGTAGCTTTCTTTAGTGATCACAACTTTAGCTTTTTTGCTCATCTTGAAATGTCTGAGATCTAATCCTTGGGTATAGGGAGTATATACCCAAGCTTCTTATGCTGGGGCTGGGATCTGAACCCTGGCCTGTCATTGGCCAAGATGTTGCTTATGCAGTCAAGGCCTTGCCTTTGCAGAGGTTTATTTCCTTCTTTATGTCTTGGTTCTATCAATGCTGTGATTTGTTATCAGCCCAGTACTATTTTTGCCCCAGTGTCCAGGGTTCAGATTTTGTTTGGGGTGTTGGGATCCTGCCTTCTGACTTGCTGTCTAACTGTAAGGACACATGCTATTGTCAAGCTGTTGGGACCTGGACTGCACTGTGGGCTTACATCTTCCCATTGGCTTTCCCACTCTTCTGCCTTGCTGGGCTTTACTTTCCCATTCCCCCAAAAAGAGCTCTTCAATGAAGATCCTCCACAAAGCCTACTGTTGAAAAGTTCTTGCCTTTATCTTGGTGGGATGTGTAGCCTTAATGTCTGTGTAGTGGCTTCATTTAGCTTTGTGTAGGAAAATCTCTGGTAACATACTAGCTACCTTCACACTGCCATCTTGACTCCACCCTGGAAGTCTCTTTAGGGTAATTTCTTCAGTTTGGAGGGGGGATTATAAACAGACAAGGACAAATATGACAAATCTTTATTTCTGGAAAAATGGCAAAAATTTATTCTCAGCCATTCCACTTTAAAGAAGTAATTAGAGAAACTCATTAATAAAGCAAACACTACCATTATATCACATATGTCATGGATGTACGTATTCCCTCCAATAGGGCAAAAGTGATTTGCCCAGTAAGCGCCTGTAGGAATATTTGAATTTATGTTTCCTTAAATCTAAGCCCTCTATACTTGTCCATGTCATAAATTCAACCTTGAGGGGGATAAGGATAATTCAATATTCTAGGGACCTTTTATTAGTTCTCTAGGCATTGCATGAATAATAAGCAGCATGTATAGACTTTCCATCAATTACCCTGCACACTCATGACATCATCAGCTGATCCTTTCCTCAGCCATGTAGAATACTTCCTTTCTTCCATGTTTCCACAATTGTTTTGTTTTATAACTGGTGGAAAAGAAGTTCAAATTCAGCATTTGTGTCTCCAATGTTCTGAGGTGTCCATTAGTTTTAGTTCTTTAGGGATTTGTATTTGGGTTTGCAGAGCTGTAGGATTATATTGCCATAAAAAAAACTGTACTTTTTTTCAGGAAGAAACTTGGGATCTATTAAAGAATAGCCTACTTTTTCAAAAAAATCGCTTTGGGAAAAATTAGGAGAATTTGAAATTTATGCTTCCTTTTTCTAAGTTTGTGTAATCTGACAGAACTCAAATGAATCATATTTTTGTAAGTAACCCCTGCAATTTATGTTGGATGTGTATCTTCCTATCAATTGCAAAAATTTATTAAACACTGGTCATGTACCACACACTGTACTAAGTATTTAGGGATATAAGAATAATCCAAAGCAGCACCCCCCTCAAGGAAGATACAATCTAATTGGTGAGAAAGAATGAAAATAAAAGTGGCAAGAAAAAGTTTTTGCAGTGAAGTGGAAGAGGGAGGAGGTGGAAGGGGAGTGAGTGAAACTTACTCTCATCTGAATTGGTTCAGAGAAGGTATACACATTCAATTGGGTATAGAAATCCATCTCACTTTAGAAGAAAGCAGGAGGGGAAGTGGCTGGGAGAAAGGGGGGAGTTATGGGAGGGAAGATTGTAGGAGGGGGTAGTCTGATGCAAAATACTTTTGAGGAGACATGAGGTGAAAGGAGACAGAATGAATGGGGGTGGGGGACAATAGGATGAAAGGAAATACAGTTACTGATAGTAACCATGGGAAAAATATTGAAACAAGTTTTTTTTTTTAATTTAAGACCTCATTTCTTGAACAATGGGAACTGAGTCATATTTAAACAAAATAAGGACCATTTCCCAATTGATAAATGATCAAAAATATAAACAGTTTTCAGATGAGGTTTTTAAAAATGTCCTAACACTACTTTTTTTAGGCTTTTGCAAGGCAGTGGTGTTACATGACTTGCCCAAGGCCACACAGCTAGGTAATTTTTAAGTGTCTGAGGCCGGATTTGAACTCAGGTCCTCCTGATTCCAAGGCCGATGCTCTATTCACTGCATCACCTAGCTTCCCCCTAACCCTCTAGATAGAAATATGGATTGGAGCAATTCTGAGGTACTACCTTATATCTATTAGATTTGATAACAGAACAGAAAAAGAAAATGACTAAGTTTGGAAGGTATATAGGGAAAATGAGACATTAATGCACTGTAAATGAGTTGAGAAATGATACAATTCTGTAGGCAGTTTAAACTATGTCCAAAGGTTTATAAAACCATGCCTATCCTTTGACTTAGCAATGCCACTATATTCTGGAAAAGATGAAAAACAGGAAGGAAAAGGAGCTATGTTTATAAGGATATTTACAGCAATTCTTTTCAGGTGGCAAGAAACTGGAGATCAAGAGAATATCCATTAGATGGGGAATGACTGAATAAATTGTGTTATGTGATTTTGCTGAAATGCTATTCTGTTGTAAGAAATGAGGAACAGGATGTTCTCATTAAAAAAAACTTATATGAGCAATCACAATAGAAAATGTACTATAAACAAAGTAACAACATCCTATGTTATAGGATGATCAGTTGTGAATAACAGCTTTTCTCAGCAATGCTATGATCTAAGACACCTCTGAAGGACTTATGATAAAGAATACTATACATAATATGTATATATATATATATATATATATATATATATATATCAAAAGTAGAACTGATGGTCTAAGTACAGATAGAAACAAACTTTGTTTTTACTGTATTTGAGGTTTCTCATTCCTTGAGGAGAAGGGGAGATTTATATTAGCTTTTACAATACGACAGTTATGGTAATGTTTTTTCATGACTACACATTTTTAGTATGTATCAATTATGTTCTCAGTGAGGAGGATTGGGAGGAAGGGACAAAATTCAGAACTTAAGTTTTAAAAGTGAATGTTAAAACTTATTTTTACATGCAATTGAAGAAAAATAAAATAAAAAAAAGATATACAAAAAGTATTTACAAAGTAACCTTATAGAAAAAGAGATAAGCATTTATTAAATGTGTCTATGTGGCAGACATTGTGTAATTATTTCCAGTTAAAGGAACTGAGGCAGAGAGAGGTTAAATCATTTGCCCAGGGTCACAGGGCAGCTAAATTTCTGAGATTAGATTTGAACTCAAATCTTACTGACTTTAAGCCCAGCACTATAATCACTGTTCCACCTAGCTGCACTAGTGAAGGAGTTTTCTTTTTCTCGAAAATATGTCATTCCTGCAGACAGACCTTCTGACTCCATTCATGAAAACATCTTGGAAATCAACCAGTCCAAGTACTATGGATAGACTTTGTCTTGAGAAGTGATCTTTGGGATGCTGGTTCAATAAGATGATCATTTCTGAATCAAGAATGGATTAATGCTCATGTTATCATATTTGCTGGAGGGTGGGGCACCCATGCTTCGACTTACCCCCAAAGGGATAAAATCAAAAGATAATATTTGTTCTTAGCAGGATAGGTTATAATGTTAGGTAGGTCATCTGT
Source organism: Macrotis lagotis (assembly GCF_037893015.1). Classification (NCBI taxonomy): domain Eukaryota; kingdom Metazoa; phylum Chordata; class Mammalia; order Peramelemorphia; family Peramelidae; genus Macrotis; species Macrotis lagotis. Next base: position 580,563,458 of record NC_133666.1, read on the forward strand.
TATAAGCCAATGATTAAGCAGTTATTTTTAGCTCTGTGAGTATTATGTCTCCAAAAACTCAGAGGTTTTTCTTTGGGATTTGTTTATTTGTCTATGGAGGATATGTGGGTACCAGTGACACTTTCATTTTCAGGATGTAAGGAAAATTTACTAATATTTGTCTTTTGTACAGAAATGAATCTTCTGCCCAAATTCTCATTCAATATGGTGTCCATTTATCTGAATTGAGTCACTGCATTATGATTAAAATTGAATGATTCAAATCTATGACTCAGCTCCATTAAAAAAAACAATAAAAAACCTGGCACAAGTTACATTTATTCAAATAAAAGGAAGTTGATTATCTATAGGTTTCCCAGAGGAATACTTACTTAGCTACAGGCTTTCCTTTGTAAACTTTTTTTTAACAAACTTCAAGTTTATAGTAATCTTAAATCTTTGAATGATTTAAATGTTATCTTTGATGTAGAAACTATGAACAATTCTCTACAAAAATGCAAACAAAATCTCTAACAAAGACCTTTCAGGAAATAATGAAAGTGCATAATAAACATTGTTCCATTATTTTCTGCTTGTATAGTTTGCTGATTTAAAAAAAATCTAAATTCAAACACCAAACAAGCATTTTCATAAGATTGAACACAAAAAAGAGAATTCTATATATAAAAGCATGAATTCTCTTTTCATACTACTTGCTTTAAATACACACATATATGAAATACATTCTACATTTTACTTTCATTTACTTGCTATTTTTGTGTTTAATTCTGCATTTCTTCTGTTCTCTTCTAGGCATTTTTAGAATGGTTCTGCTAGCACCTCTCACATAGTCCTCACATAGTTTTTGTACCTTTCTGACATACTTTTAGAAGGTTTTGTATTATACCTATGTCAGTATCTTATCTCCCAATTAAACAGTAATCTCCTTGAAATCATGAACTAGATTTCTGTTTGTGTTCTCCATTTTTTCTTGAAGTGTACTGATGTTATCACAAGGGTGATTTCTTGATTTGCATGTGAGTTGTTGAATTTGAGTGAGGCAGAATTGTGCAGTATTGTCAGCCTCACAATCTCTTCCAGAGTCCCCAAATTACAGAGACCACTAAATTATTATAAACTTTTTTATACAGGGGGCAGCTAGGTGGCACAGTGGATAGAGCACCGGCCCTGGAGTCAGGAGTACCTGAATTCACATCTGACCACAGACACTTAATAGTTACCTAGCTGTGTGGCCTTGGGCAAGCCTTGCAAAAACTAAAAAACAAAACAAAACAAAAAAAAGTCTGTATATTTATAACCCCCCCCAACAATTTTTTATCCCTTCTCCTTCACAGTAGTTGCTTGGTGAATATTTGCTGATTTTTTTTGAAAACATCTTGAAAAGTCACCTGTCACATCAAGGTCATAATTGGAGTTGACATACTATGGTTTGTTATGAAATAATTCTATTTATCTAGATATTTGCTAATTCAACAAATTTGTTTTTACTCACCTCTTTTTACTACTCCCAGATATTTTCTTTCATTTGATCCTGCACTCTATAAACTCTTGCTTCCTTGTGAGATATGATGTATTTCCATATGAAGTTATGTTCATCCTTTTTTTTCACTTGAGATGAGAGTGAGGCTTATATAATGCTATCTTCCTCCTCTTTATCAACTCAGTTATGGGAAACAGCAGATTCTGCACCCTTCTTCCACTTTTCTATATTGTTGTATCTTTCCTTTTACTCTTCCTTCACTTTCCCATCTTTAAAACTTAATTGAATTAATTAAATCAATTCTAGGACCTATATATTTGTTATTGAATTCTGGAAATAGACATTTATGACATTAAAGATCTGAAAGGATGCTTGTTTTTCCACCACAATTGAAATTTTAGCACCATATCATCATATAGTTCCTTTTAAAAATGTTCAAATTAATGAACATTTTTAGTTATCTCTAGATTCATATGTTTTTGTTTCAAAATTTCTACTTTACTCTGGACTTTTCAGTACATATGATTGAATGCCCTCTATTCCAGTCATATTGCCTATTTTCTGTTCCATTAAGGGTTCATCCCTCCTTCCCCACCTCTACTATTGGATTATACCTTTTCAAGATGAATTATTCTTGCTTGTAAGCCTATACTTTTTATATTTTGGAATACTACTTTCCAAGATCTCTTAAAAATCCATACAATACAAGGAATTTTAGTGCTTTGATGACTAGACTTCTTGTTTTTGGATTCTTACAGAACATTTCCTTGAATGTGGGAGTACTGTATTTGGATCACCACATTCATTTTAGGGGCATGATTGGTAGATTCTTTATAACTTTCCATTGCCCTCTGTTTTTATAGATCTAGGAAGATCTATTAATTGGTGATTCTTTGAAATATGGGGGATAGGTTTCTTTTTAATTAAGATTTTCAAGAAGTATAGTGATATTAAGTTATTTCTCTCTGATCGTTTTCTCACATTACTTGTTTTTTTAATAGCATGCACTATATATATGTATATATATATACTTTATATATATATATATATATATATAAATATACTTTATTTTTTAAGCAACTTTTTTTTTCATCCATATACACATGTATACTTCTAAGTTACAAAATTTCCTTCAGTTCTCCCTTCCCATCCACTTCCCCTCAGAGATGAATAGTCAGGTTTTCATTGTACATACATATTTTTGATGTACATGTTTACAGATTAGTCATTTTCAATATGAGGAATTAGGATTAAGGGAAAGAAATACATAAGAGACAATTTTTATGAAGTGTTCATCATATTCTGAAGGGCTCTTTTTTTGTTTTTCTTCCTTTGAATGGGGATAACAATGTCTATAGCTAGTCTAATACATTGTCCTAGCACTCTGAAATGCTGAGCGGAGGTGCTTCCATCACTATTGATCATTCTTTTGATTCTGCTCCCTTTGCTCAGCATAAGATCTTGTAAGTCATTCCATGCTTCTCTAGAGTCTGGCCATTTATAATTTATTATAGAACAATAATATTCCATAGTATTCATGTACCATAATTTGTTTAGCCCTTACCCAATTGATGGGCATCCCATCAGTTTCTCAATTCTTTGCCAATACAAAAAGATCCTATGAATATTTTGGAACCTTTGGGATTTTTCCCATTTTTATGATTTCTTCTGGCTATAAGCCTAGAATTGAAACTCCTGGGTCAAAGGGTTTAAACAGTTTTATTGCTCTTTGGCATAATTCTACATTGCTTTCCAGAATGTTTAGATCTGTTCACAACTCCACAAGGAATGCATCAATATCCCAATCCTCCTACAACCTCTCCAACATTGGTCATTTTCCCTTTTTCCTCATCTAGGCCAATCTGATAAGTGTGAGATGATACCTCATAGCTGTTTTAATTTGCATTTCTCTAATCTAGAATGATTTGGAGCATTTTTATATGATTGATTATATATAGCTTTAATTTCTTCATTTGAAAACAATCTATTCATATCCTTTGATCAATTATTAATTGGGTGATGACTTGAAACCTTATAAATATGGGGCAATTCTCTGTATATTTTAAACATGAAACCTTTATCAGAACTCCTAGTTGTGAAGATTGTTTTCCAGTTTTTCTGTTTTCCTTCTAATTTTGGCAGCATTAATTTTTTTAGACCTAAACTTTTTAATTTAACATAGTAAAAATCATTCATTTTGCAGTTTATAATGTACTCTAATTCTTATCTGGTCATAAATTTATTCCCTTTCCATAGATCTTATAGAGTATTTCTTGGCCTATTAATTTATCTATGGTGTTGCCCTTTATGTCTAAATTCTGTACTGCTTTTGACCTTATTTTGGTATAGGGTATGAGATATAAATTTATTCTTAGTTTTTGCCATACTGTTTTCAAGTTTTCAAAAAAAATTGTCAAATAGTGAGTTCTTATCCCCAGATGCTGATGTCTTTGGGTTTGTCAAACAGGAGATTGCTGTAGTCATTTACTATGGTTTCTTTTGCATCTATCCTAATCCACTGATCCATTATTCTATTTCTTAACAAGTATCAGGTAGTTTTGATGACTGCCATTTTATAGTATAGTTTTAGATTTGGTAGAGTCAGGCCTTCTTCCTTTACATTTTTTTTCATGAGTTCCCTTGATATTCTTGAACTTTTGCTGCTCCAGATGATTTCTGTTACTATTTTTTAGCTTGTTATATAAATATTAGGCAGATTGTTTGATATGGCACTGAATAAGTAATTTAATTTTAGAATTGTCATTTTTATTATATTAGCTCAACCTAACCATGATGAGCAAATGACATTTTTCCAAATATTTAGATCTGATTTTATTTGGGTCAGAAGTGCCTTATAATTGTGTTCATAAACTTCCTGGGTTTGACTTGAGAGGTGGATTCTCAAGTATATAATGTTGTTGATGAAATTTCTCTTTCTATCTTTTGTTCTTGGACTTTGTTGATCATATATAGAAATGCTGGTGATTTATGTGGATTTATTTTATAACCTGCTACTTTGTTGAATTTGTTAATTGGTTTAAGGAGTTTTTTTTAGATGATTTTCTTGTATTCTCTAAGTATACCATCATATCATCTGCAAAGAGAGAAATCTTTGCTTCCTCAATGCCAATTCTAATTTCTTCAATTTTTTTTCTTCTCTTTCCTACAACTAGTATTGTTATTACTATATTGCATTGTAATGGTTATAATGGGCATTCTTGTTTCACCCCTGATTTTATTGAAAATATTCCCAGTTTATTACCATTACATATTTGTTGATGGTTTAAGGTAGATACTATTTATTATTTTAAGGAAAATTTCTTTTATTCCTAAACTTTCTAGTTTTTAAAAGGAATAGATGTTGTATTTTATCAAAGACTTTCTCAGCATCTATTGAGATAATAATATTATTTCTGTTGGTTTTGCTATTGATATGTTCAATTATGTTGAGTATTTTCCTAATATTGAACTGTCCCTGTCTACTTGATCATGGTGTAGCTTCCTTTTTTCTCATTACAAAACTGTTATTTAAGATTTTTGCATCAAAAATTATTTGGGAGATTGGTATATAATTTTCTTTGTTTTGATTTTTCCTAGTTTAGGTTTCAGCACCATGATGGTGTTTATAAAAGGAGTTTGGCAGAATCCATTCTTCTATTTTTTAAGATTGTTTATGTAGAATAGAAATTAATACTTAAATGTTTGGTAGAATTCACTTGTAAAGCCATCTGGTCCTGGAGAATTTTTCTTGGGGAGCTTTTTAATGGCTTCTTCAATTTTTTTTTCTGAAATGGGGTTATTTAAGTAATTTATTTTTCTTCTGTTAATCTGGACAATTTGTATTTTTGTAAATTTGTAAATTTGTAAATTTGTAAATATTCATCTATTTCACTCAGTTTATCCAATGTATTGGCATATAGTTCAACAAATTAGTTCCAAATTATCTCTTTAATTTCCTCTTCATAGGTAATTCACTCTTTTCATTTTTGATACTGGTAGTTTGGTTATCTTCTATTTAAAAAAAAACATCAGATTAACCAAAGGTTTGTCTATTTCATTTGCTTTCTCATAAAATCATTTCTTAGTTTTATTTATGATATCAATGGTTTTCTTGCTTTTAATCTTATTATTCTCTCCCTTGATTTTCAGAATTTCTAATTTGGTATTTAATTGGGGATCTTTAATTTGTTCTTTTTCTAGCTTTTTTAGTTGCATACCCAATTCACTGATTTCCTCTTTCTCTATTTTATTCATATGGGCATTTAGAGCTATGAAGTTTTATGTCAGAACTGCCTTGGCTGCATCCTATAAATTTTGGTATAATGTCTCATTAGTATCATTTTCTTTGACATAATTATTGATTATTTCTGTTGTTTGCTATTTGATCCATCCATGATTTAAGATGGTCATTTAATTTCTAATTAATTTTAGTTGATCTTTCCATGACCCTTTAATACATGTAATTTTTATTGCATTGTGGTCTGAGAAGTGTGTATTTATTATTTCTTCCTATCTACATTTGATTATAAGGTTTTTGTGCCCTAGTACATGATCATTTTTGGTATAGGTGCCATGTAATGTGGAGAAAAAGATATATTCTTTTCTATCCCCATTATTTTCTCCAAAGATCTATCATATCTAATTTTTCCTAAGATTTCATTCACTTTCTTAACTTACTTCCTGTTTATTTTGTGGTTTGATTTCTCTAGTTCTGAGAGAGGAAGATTGAGGTCACCCATTATTAAAGTTTTGTTGTCTACAACTTCTTGTAATTAACTCAGTTTTTCCTCTAGGAATTTGGATGTTATACCATTAGTTTAATACATGTTTAGTAATGATATAGCTTCATCATCAATGGTGTCTTTTAAAAAGATGTTGTTTCCTTCTCTATTCCTTTTATGAGATTGATTTTTCCTTTTATTTCATCTGAGATCAGGATCGCTTCCCTTGATTTTTTTTACTTCAGTTGAGGTATTGCTCTAGTCTTTTACCTTTATCCTGTGTGTATCTCTCTGCTTCAAATGTGTTTCTTGTAAACAACATATTGTAGGATTCTGTTTTTTAATTCATTTTTCTATCTGCTTCCATTTTTGGGGGATAGTTCACCAATTCAAATTTACATCTAAGATTACTAATTCAGTATTTCCCTGTCTTATCTTTCTCCACTTATATATTTCTCTTTCCTTTCCTCTTATTCTTTCTCATTGAAATTTTACTTCATTTCCCTTGACTTTTCTTTTAAAACTTAACTTTCAATTTATTTTCACTTATACCTTCTCCTTCCCTTTTATCAGCCCCTTCTTCACATATCTTTCCCCTTTTCCTGTCTCCTCCATCTCTGTGGATTAGAATTAATTTTAAAACTCAAATGGGATTGTATCTTATTCCCTCTCGGCCAAATATATCAAATAAAATCTATTCAGTGTTCACACTCTCCCTTCTTTAGCTTTAAAATTAGATCTTTGTGCCTTTTTACCTGGTGTTATTAATGATTCTAGTACTGTTAATCAGGTATCATCAATCACAGTTTGATTATTTGATTGTTTGATAAGCTCATATTGTTATCAATGTATCAATTATATTTGCTTGCTGGATAAACAATATTGTCTAACATTCCATCAAATTATAATTATATTCATTTTTTACCTCATACCCTTTTCAAGTACCCTCTAAGGACACACAATCCTGCTTATGAGACAAAGTATCAATCAAAGCCAAATCATTTCTTGAACTATTTGGTCCCTTCCCCCAGGACTATTTTTTCTCCCCCCTCCCCCACCAGGGTGTTTAACCCCTTGATAATTGAAACTCTTATCTAATTAATTACAGGAATATTAAAGTTCTCTAAGTCCTGGGGGGACTCTGAAGGTCTCACCTGAGAAGTACAAATGATTGTAGTTTATGATGCTTTCATCAGAGTGAGTGCTAAGCTTCTTCACACAGCAGAACTGAAGTAGATCAAAGGAGAATGAGTCACTTAGGTTTATAGTTAACAGCACTGCTTCTGATCTGGGCTCTTTTGTCTCTCTTTTGTCTGCTTGGATGGATAGATGAGACCCAACTATACCCATACCCTTTAAGTTCAGTCTCTTCAACTATATTCAAACCTTTAATTATCCTAAGATTAGAAAGTTCACAAGAATTAGAAATATTATATCTTTCCTTTTAGGATTGTATATAATTTGATGATCTTAACCATCATTTATTTTAATTTGTTTTTTTTTCCTTCCTCTTTTCATTTACCTTTTTATGCAACTCCTGGGTTGTATGTATATTTGGTGATTGAATACTCTGTTCAGTTCTGTTCCTTGTGTCAGGAAATTCTGAAAGTCCTCTATTTTATTGAATATCTATCTTTTTCCCTGTCAGTATATGTTGAATTTTTTAGGGTACTACATACTGGGTTGTGATCTTAGGTCCTTTGCTCTCCAATATATGGTATTCCTGGTCTTCTGATACTACAGTGTTGAGGCTGATAGGTCCTGTGTGAGTCTAATTATGTTTCTCTTCAATTTGAATTGTATTTTTTTTTCTACTTGCAATATACTCTCCTTAATTTGAGGCTTCTGGAATTTGTCTATAACAGCCCTTGGAGTTTTCATTAAAACTATCTGGAACTAAGAAATAGGGAATTAGATCAGATAGTTTTGATGGCTGCTGCTTTAGAAAATATCTTTAAATCTAGTAGAGTTAGGTCACCTTTCTGTGCATTTTTTTCATTAATTCCTTTGATATTCTTTGTTCTTCCAGATGAATTTTGTTACTATTTTTCCTATTTTTGTAAAATCTATTTCCCTTCATGTTATTTTCCTTCTTTCCTTCTACTTTAACATGTCTTTTTGTCTCTTCATACGGTATTATTTATCCTCTAATACATTTTCTTCTGATCTATTCCTTCTTTTCTAATTTTAATTGTTTTAAAAGCGTTTTGTACCCATACCCTCTGATAAGATAAACTCTTATTTATCTGATCTGATAGAAATGTAATTCTAAAGGATTGATTGACTAATTTATAAGCATCATTACCTCATAGCCACTTCATACTCATAACCTCTGGTCAAATATACTTCCCTAAACTTTCCTATTAGAAATACAATTGTCAAGAGCTATTAGCATCTTCAAATTATAATCAATTTATACCACATGTTCATTCCAACTCTACAGAAACACAACCCTTATGAGCTAAAATTTCTTGTAAAGCAAAATCACTTCAAGATCCATTAATTCCCATACCTTTTAAATACATTCCTTCTCACTACATTCAACTCTCATGAGCAAAATTATTAGCTAAGGTATCATCACTATTGTGATCAACTAACTCATGGCCACTCTCTAAGTATAATTCTTTTGACTAACTAAAGAGAAATTAAATTCTCAAGAGCCACATGTAGGGTTGGACCTAATTTAATGTTATTGATTGACATTTTTCTCCTCATTTACCTTTTTACATATCTCTTGAGTCTTATATTTGAAGATTAAATTTTCTGTTCAGTTAAATACTTTTAACAGATAATTTTGGAAGTCCTCTATTTCCACTGGAAAAAAAACCATCTTTTCCCTCAAAAATTATGCTGAATTTTGTAGGGTATTTTATTCTTAATTGTAATTCAAGATCCTTTGCCCTCCAGAATATCATATTCCAAGACCTTTGATCTTTTAATGTTGAATCTGATAAATCCTGTATAAGTCTGACTATAGTTCCTTGTTATTTATATTTCCCTGGTTCTTTTTTTTGATCAAGGCTTTCAAGTAGACCACAATTCACAAATTATCTCTTCTGGATCTATTTTCCAGGTCTGTTGTTTTTCCTTCTTTTTTTTAGACTCTTGGTTTTGTTTGATGGGATCTTGGTGTCTCATAAAGTCATTAGTTTCCATTTGTCTAATTCTAATTTTTAGAATTTTATTTTCTTCAATTGGCTTTTGTGTTTCCTTTTCAAAGTAGTTAATTTTATTTTTAATGATTCATATTCTTTTCCCATTGATCATTTTTACTTTTAAAGGAATTGATTTCTTCAATCATTTTTCATAATCTTCCTGCATTTCTCATTTCCTTTTATCATTTTTCTTCTTCCTCTCTTCTTTGGTTTTTAAACTCTTTTTTGAGGTTTTTGGATTTGAGGCCAATTCATAACCTCCTTTGAGCCTTCATATGTAAGCATTTTGTCACTGCTTTCTTCTTCTTCTGTGATGCCATTTTAATTGTCCCTATCAGAATAATAACTTTCTACTTTTTTGTTTGGTTGGGGTTTTTTGGCTCATTTTTATAGTTGAACTTTGCTCTGGGGCAATATAAATGTAGTTGCAAGTGTTTTGTGCTGGGGTTGGGATCTGGTCCCTAGCTTACCTATGGTCTTGCCTATGAAGCAGTTCATTCCCTTCTTTAGGGCAGCCCTGATTGTCAGTTTGCCAAGATGTTGTCTATGCAGCAGTTTGTTCCCTGTGTTAGTGTAGCCCAACTGAGTCCCATTTGTGCTTCAGTGTTCCTAGGATTGAAACTTTGTCTTCCAACCATGGATTGTAACCTTCACTATTGTTGCCATTCTGCCTGGCTTGAGCCTTGACTTGAGTTGCGTTGTGGCTAAGAGTCTCCCACTGCTTTCCAATTCTCTCTCTTATTCTATACTCTCTTTTTACCCAGTTGAAATAGACCTTTACTGAAATTCCTCCATGATATTTTGAGTAGCAAACTTGTTTCATTATTTTTTTTTGTGGAATCTGTATCTTTAGGGTCTGTTTAGAGGCTTCATTTAAAGTTGATTTAGTAGCTCCAGGAGCATCCTAACTTCATACTGCCATCTTGGCTCTGTCTTGGAAATCCTCCTAGTAGCTTTTATTGTTTTATCAAACACAAATTTTCTTTGTGCATTAAGGTATTTAATAAATTCCATGGATAAACTTTTCTAATTTTTATCTAATACTAGATAATTTTGGTAATTACTGCTTTGTAAATGACTATTTTCTTGCTACTTCCCACCCATCCCCATTATTTCTCATGAGAAACTTAACCTTTCCTTCCTCCATGTAAATTTTTTTACCTAGCTTTTCTAATTGTTCAAAGTCTTTTGTTGATATCTGATTCTTCTTTCACAACGCGATTAATATGAATCTATGTTTAGCATGGATAGAGATGTACAGTCTTTATAAGATTGCTTTCTGTCAGGGGTAGGGGAGAGGGAAGGAGAAAAATGTGAAATTCAAAACCTTGCAAAAATGATTGTTGAGCACTACCATTGTATATAGTTGAGAAAATAAATAAATAAATACCCCCCCCCCAATGAAGTCTTTCTTTGATTATCTATTTGGAATGATAATATTCTGTAGGATGATTTAGGAAGTATTGTGATTTTTGATGATATTAGTGTGTCCAAATCACAAATATGATCTCTATTATAATAAAATACAGCATTATTATTTACATTCAAATTGTTATATCATACAAATATGTATTTAAAAATTATAAATAATTATTTACATTTATAATTTATATCATTGATATTTATAGTAATAGCACTAAAAATTAATATTATTAGAAATTAGCAGTGCTGTTAATGATGATGTCAATCTCTTGAATGTATATTGTCGTTAAGGTTTGCAAAGAAAATAATATTTTATTCACAAAAATCCTGGGAGATAGGTAATCTTAGGATTCCTATTTTATAGATGGGGAAACTGAAAAAGACAGAGATTAAGTGATTTGCTCAGGGTCATGCAACTAGTAAGTGTCTACAGACAGATTTGTATCTTTACTTGTATTCAAGAACTATTTTGTATTAATACCTATATTCATCCTCTGTATTTCTTGGTAGTTTTAACTCTGATACTTAAAAGCTTGTGTTATTTCCAATAGAATTTCTCTTGCTGTCTTTTCTTCTTCTTGTTTTCTTTGTTTTTAGACTTTTTGTGCTTGAACCCAGAAGGAAGAATTAGGAACTATGGTAAAATTTGGAAGAAATATACCCTTGATTCAAAGGAGAAAATTATCTACAGTTAGAGCTACCCCCAAATGAAATGAACTGTCTTGAAAGGCTGCGGATTCCTTTTAACTGGAGGTCTTTAAGAGAAAATTGTATGAGTATTTATCTGATGAATTGTAGAAAGATCTCCCCCCCCCTTTTTCTTTTCCTTTTTTCTTCCTTCCTTCCTTCCTTCCTTCCTTCTGGCATAAATTGGAGGAGATGATCTCTGAGTTCTGTGCCAAGTTTGAAATTTTATGATTTTATATGATTTTGATTTTCAGGTTAGTGTAAAGCCTGGAGCTAGAAATGGTAGCTATGGAAACAGGGATCAGGTCAGACAGGATAACACTGATGCTCAGGTACTAATGAATTCATTTGAGTTAATTTGAGTTAACAAAAAATATCCCCCCCCCAAAAAAAAACTTTTGACTCTGGATAGGTTGTTAGGAAAGCTTGGGTGAGGGAGGGGTTCTTTTGAATCACTAATGTTTATGATTTTAAATTTAGTAGGTTGAAAAAAATGAAGATCTTCATCTTCCCCATCCCCATTCCTTCTTCAAATATATCTTTTTATTGTGATTTTAATTTCCCTTGTTTTTTTAGTTTTTTTTAGGTTTTTTGCAAGGCAAACTGGTTAAGTGGCTTGCCCAAGGCCACATAGCTAGGTAAGTGTTAAGTGTCTGAGGAGGCATTTGAACTCAGGTACTCCTGACTCCAGGGCTGGTGCTCTATCCACTGCGCCACCTAGAGGCCCCAGTAAATACACCTTTTTAAAGTTAAAAACAAAAGTAAAGTCAGTGTAAAGATCAAAGGAAAACAGCTCCAAGTTTTGAGTATTCTATATATATTAAAAACCCAAAGAAATAAGGAGTCTTGGACTCCAATAGCTTGGACTGTTCACACATTGATTCACTGAAAATGTATTAAGTGCCTGGGATATCAATTCTTCCCTAAAATTCTACTCTAATGTCTCCTTATAGTGTGGTAACTTGGGGTCTTGGAGGCCTTGCTAATAGAGTTTGAACTCTGGCAAGCTATACAAAACTGGAAAGAATTCAAGTACAGATCGGCCTAATGACAAATCAAATGCTTTTCATACTTGGCTCAGACTGCTGAAATTGGGACCAATTTGTCTTTCATGTTGGTGTTTATATAAGAAGAGCTTTAAATATGTTTGTTAGATTAAATTAAATTGCCTTAGAGTGGTTAGTCAATCAATAAACATTTATTAATTGCTTAGTATTTGCAGGCATTGTTTCATGTGCTGGAATACAAAGAAAGCAAAAAGACCGTCCTGATCATCTAGGTGCCAAAGTCATAGAAGAATTTTGATCTATATTAGTGGATACATTAATAAATAGTGATGTTTGCAAGTTGCTTTACATAAATTAACTTTGAGTCTCACCATTATCCTGGTAAGTAGGAACTATTATTACTCTATTTTTTGCAAATGTAGAAAGATTTATTGTATATCAAGAATTTGGATATCACTTAAAGAGCTGGATAACACCCCAAACTCAAACCAGTCTACTGGTTTCCTCTTTAATTTTGGGTCTAACTCATAGTTCAGTTGTAGTGTCTGCCTGCTGTTAGATAAGTTCCATAGGTTGTAAAAGCTTAACTGCATATCATAAACAGGACAACAATCACTCTTGATCCACTTAGTATTTCCTAAATGGATATTTAGGTCAAACTATCTTGAGTGACCCCAGATTCTCCTAAAAGAAATACTCTTCTTTTAAATACATTATGTCCAATTATTATATGGATCACTAAAATCTTCATAGAATTCAATATTATTATGACTCAGAGAGCAATGGAGCATTTTATATGTCAAGTAGGTATAGACTACAATATATGCAAACAAGGAACTACAAGCAGAATAACAAATAGTTTCAAATGAATGAGCAGAAATATATGCACAGATAAGAACATGAGTGGCAGCAACTAGGTGGCACAGTGGATAGAACACCAGCCCTGGAGTCAGGAGTACCTGAGTTCAAATTCGACCTCAGACACTAAATAATTACCTAGCTATGTGTCCTATGGCAAGTCACTTAACCCCCATTGCCTTGCAAAAAAAAACTATAAAAAAAAGAAAAGAAAATGGGTAAATCATCTCATAAGAGCAAGATATAACTAATGAATAACTTATTTGTTTTTCCTGGTATTTTTTGTGATGTTAGGAGAAATTAAGTCCTTTGGCATATTGAGTGAATGCTCTGTGGCCAACTTTTGACTCCAGGGAGAATGCTCTATCCACTGTGCTACCTAGCTACCCCTATGGCAAACTTTTGAAAAAATATGGACAAGAGTCATTAAGATGGGTGGACATGGATGGCTTGATTATTATTTGCATAGTTCAAAGAAATACCCGTCATATCAATGACATCATCTTCTATTTTTAAAAAAATTCATTCATAAGAAATCATGAGCAAATGAACTTTATAAAGATGTATGTGAACTAAAACTGAGTGAAATAAGTGCAACCAGGAGAACATTGTACACATTACCAGCAATATTGTGAGTTAATCAACTATGCTGGATATAGCTCCTCTCAGTAGATTGGTGATCAAGGACAATTGTGAGAGACCTGCTATGAAAAATGCCATCTACATTCAGAAGAAAAAAAATTTGGAATTTTAAGGCAGAGCAAAGCATACTATATTCAATTTTTAAAACTTCTTTTATATTTTTCTTTTGTTTCACATGGTTTTATTTTTCTCCTTAGTTCTAATTCCTCTTTCCCAACATGACTAACATGGAAATATATTAGATAGATTATGTACAACCTATATCTGATTATTTACTGGTATAAAGAGAGAAAAAGGAAGAGATATATAACTCCAAAATTTGCAAAAGTCTGAATGTTGAAAAGTATCTCTGCATGTAATTTAAAAAATTAAATTAAAAAAAAGAAAATTTCAAAGCCTAGGAAGCTTATTGCTCTCTCTCTCTCTCTCTCTCTCTCTCTCTCTCTCTCTCTCTATATATATATATATATATATATATATATATATATATATATATAAATTAAATAAATGCAAGAATGTGAAGCAAGAAGAATGACTTTGCCCTCTTATGTTAAGTTGTGTTTGGTGTTTCCAAAGTAATTTTGGGCCCTTTTAAAAAACCACACACATTTGCCTCAGACCCAAACAACTCATTATATTTCTTTGTCAGAGGTTTCTTCAGCAAATTAAGTTTGATACTATGACCCCCTCACCAATAAAGGGCTTTAAAATAGCATTGCAAGGTCTTTCTAATCTTAAATCAGATGGGAAGAAGATTACTAATCTTTCCAACAGAATAAAATGAAATTCAAAGGCAGATTAAATGTCGTATACTTTACTTAGCTGTCTAGTATTTTGTATTCTTAATGAAAGAGAAGTTAAGTTAAGACATCAGAAAATGAGGGTCTTCTTTTCAAGGAAAAGGAATTGAGGGTTTTCTCTAATTTGATAGTTGGTATATGGAGGACTTGCCATACTTGCTAAAAGATGTGAAGTTTAAGATTCTAGATCTAAAGTTAAAACAGAGATGGTAAAGAAAAAAATACACACATACATACATATTGTATTCTAGTCTGTGTATTTAAAAACTTTATTCAGAGAAGGGGTTCATTAACCATGTGCCAGGAACCATTATGCCAAGCACCTTAAAGTTTACTTTCTCATTTTATTCTCACAACAATTCTGAAAGGCAACTTTAATTATTATCTCCATTTTACAGATGAAGAAATTGAGGCAGTTACAAGTTAAGTGATTTATCCAAGGTCACATAGCTAGTAAATGTCTGAAGTTGTATTTGAATTCATTTTCCTGATTCCAGAACTAGCACTATAGTCACTGAAAAGTAGTGAAAAGCACTGAAAAAACACAATTGCTACTGTCTTTGCTACTGATGTACTTTGATGATGCCTTAATTCTAGTGTCTTTCTTCCTAATTATCTCCTATTTATTTTGTATATAGACACTTCTTTACATGTTGTTTGCTTGTTGTCTTCCTCATTAGATTGTAAACTGCTGGAGGGTATAGGGGCTGTCTTTTGACTCTTTTTGTATTTCCAGTGCTTGGCACAATGCATTATGATTTAATAAATTTATTGACTTACTGGTGGTGAGACAAAGAGAGTGTAGTCCCAGCCAGAACAGTGTGATGATATCATCAAATGACATCAATGAACTTGCAGGGGGAACTTGATTTGACTTTCTTCATGTATATATTCATTACATATGTGTGCCTTTGTTATATGAGCTCTGGCTATACATGTTCTTTAATAAGTGTTTCTATGCATTTACTTTGGCTACCTCACAAATTGTTTATGTGTATTTGCATAAATAATTTTCACTTAAATTCCTTGTCCATGTCTTCCATTTTTGATCCCTCTTGTGCATATTTCCAGCCATACATGTTCCTTACTGAGTGTGAAATGCATTTGGGCCCTCCTTATGGGTTTTCTAGACAAGTCCATTGTTCACATTGAAAATATGCATATTTATGGGAGAGCATCTCTCAAGTTTATTGACAAAATATTTTATAATATTAAAACACTATTTCATTAAATGACTTTTTTTTCCTAATTGTGTCCTCTGGTTGACTTCTAAAAGTAAATACCTTGATTTGGGTTAATGAGGTATGATATTTTTGACAAAGCTTTTAATATGAGGTGATTTTAGTTTTACATACTAAAAAAGTGTGCCCTAAGTGTTTTCTAGGAGAGATATAAGTGCTTTGTTCAGGATTATAAAGCAAGCATCTGAGGAAGGATTTGAACCCAGTCCCTCCCTCCAACTTTGGGGCAGAGCTCTGATACAGTGACTGGTCTGCAGTCAGGAAGATTTGAGTTCAAACATGGCTTCATAAACTTATTAATTGTGTGATCTTGGGCAAATCACTTAACCCTTATCTGTAAATTAATCTGAATCAGGAAATGGTAAATCATTCTAATATCTTTGCCAAGAATATTCCAAGTTTGTCTTGAAGAGTCTGAAATGACTGACATTTCAGTCAAACAACTTCTTGATTTTTAGGTCTCTTTACTTTAAAGTAAAGCCTTTGGAGTACTGGGGTATTCATTGATCTAGGCTAGATCCCATAAAAGAAACAAAGATGAATAAGACATAGTTTTTGCCCTCAAGGCGAATGTGAATTAGTAGCAATGATAAAATGCAGGCAGAAAATAGCCAAAATAGAAATTGTAACATGACATATAACTAGTAGAGATGCTAGGTCCTATTTGTTATCATTATTGAGAATTACTTGAGAGTGTCCAAAGGGCCCAAATATTAATTCTAGGTCCCTGGGCCTCACAAATTATATAGAACAGTATAACTCAAGTTATTCCTTTGTTATGTCACCAACAGAATATGAAGAGTCAAGGGGAATCTTTGGAAGAAGGTAATTCGAAAATTCAGGACTTCATGGGATACATTAAACAAACAAAACACAGGTGTTCATGGTAAAAATAAGGTTAGCATTTATACTCTTGGGCAAAACTTGAGTTCCCCCTCAGGCATAGATTGGCACTCAAAGACAACTTAGACAATTTTGCAAAGGTTTCTTAAAAATAATTCCACCCTCAGCAAATCTGTTTAGCCTGCAAACCTTCCATTGACCCCCTTTTTTCTCCTTTCTAAGTTTTGCAGCATTTTTAAAGACTCCTCATGTCAGTGGGCAACAGCTTGCAGCTCACATAGACACATTGAGGCACAGGTTCAGTCAAAGTAAAGAGAAGAGGAAAAGAGTAGTTTTTTCCAGAGGCTAATCTTTATTTGATTTGTTTTTTTTTTTAACAGAATCAATGAAAGTCCAGTTTGGGAAGGACCTTTAGAGAGCCTCTTATCCCTTATTTTACAAAAATTTCAGAAGAATTTGGAGTTAGAAAATCTAAACCCAAATCTAGACTGTCATTTGCAACATTTGCAACATTTGCAACATTTGTGACTTGGGAGCATACTACTTAATCCTGATGGGCCTCAGTTTTCTTAATTGCAAAATAAAAAATGCTTCCTAAACTTTCCTAACCATTGAGTACATGAACTTTCAAAAATATGAATATAAATAATATCTATATATAAATAAAAATCTATTTAAAAACTTTGTTGGGGGGAGGGTGGAGCCAAGATTATAGAATTAAGGCAGAAAATTCCAGAAGCTCTCCTCCAGAATATACCAAAGTCTTTAAATTATGACTTTAACCAAATTTTAGAGTGGCAGAATTCACAGAAAGACTGAGTTAAACAATTTTCCAACCCAAGACACCTCGGAAGATCAATGGGAAAAGTCTGTTCTACTGGCATTGGAAAGGACCACAATGCAGCCTGGACCACAAAAAACCAGCTCCAGCCATGGAGGGACAGCCTGAGTCCCTGGGGGAAGCCAGGTCTATGGCAGAGGGCGTGGTTGTCAGACCTGTCAGTTCAGTGATTTCCAAGGACAAAAAACTCCACAGGAAAACTCTGCACCATCAGAGTGAGTGTGGAGCCCAGTCTAGCACAAGCCTCAGCACAACCCTGCTCCAGGAATCAGGAGCAGGCCTGCAGAGGCACCTGGCGGGGAGCCACCTGGCAACTCCTTCCAGAGTGTTCAATCCACATATGATAAGGGGGTCAGGGGAGACTGCAGAGGGGTCTGTGCTATCTCTGGGGCAGGACTCTATTGCTTTGCCCATACTCAGTTCCAGGATGCAGTTTTGGGCTCCATACTGCCATAGTGGAGCAGGAACCCTCCTCACAGCTCCAGGGCAGAGGGGAGTGCTTGTAGTCATCCACAGACCAGAGCACAGGCCAGGAGAGTCAGAGCCTCTCATAAAACATTGAAGTAACTGAGGTCACTTTCCTTAAAAACAATTGCAAAAGCCCTCAAAAGCTTGAAAATGTGTCCTCCACCATGGAAGTAGAGACAAGTCCCACCTTAACAAAGAGTTAAAATCAAGTCATAGGCTGGGGAAATGAGCAAACAATAGAAGAAAAGGAACCTGATCATGGACAATTACTTTGGTCCCAAGCCTCTATATCCAAAGCCTCCATAGCCTGGGTTTAGACTGTGGAAGAGCTCAAAAAGGATTTTGAAAATCAAGTAAGGTAAATAGAGGAAAAATTGGGAAGAAAAATGAGAGCAATTAGAAAAAATCATGAAAACCAAGTCAGCAGCTTGGTGAAGAAAGTTCAGAAAAGATACTGAAGAAAATGACATCTTAATAACCAGTTTGGGTCAAATGGAAAAAAAAACATTTCAAAAGGTCATGAGGAGAAGAGTGCTTTCAAAATCAGAATTAATGAGATGGAAAAGGAGATAAGAAAACTCTCTGAAGAAAATGGTTCCTTCAAATGTAGAATAAGACTAATGAAATCAGACAACTTTGTGAGTAATCAAGAAACATTAAAACAAAACCAAAAGAATGAAAACTAGAAGAAAATATGAAATATCTCACTGGAAAAACAACTGTCCTGGAAAACTGATCCAGAAAAAATAATTTAAAAATTCTTGGACAGCCTGAAAATCATGTCCAGGAAGAGGACCCTGACTTCATTTTCAAGACCTCTCCAGGAAAATTTCTATGATATCCTAGAAGCAAAGGGTAAATTAGAAATTGAGGGAATCCACCATCATGTACTGAAAGAAATTCCAAAATAGAATCTCCCAGGAATAGTAAACCAAATTCCAGAACTCACAAGTCAACGAGAAAATATTACAAGCGGCCAGAAAGATAAAATTCAATAACCATGTCACTACAGTCAGGATTATCATATAATTTGGCAGCATCTACACCAAGGCCTCTTAGGGCTTGGAATATGATATTCCAGAAGTCAAAAGAGCTTGGATTACACCTATAATTAACCATCCAGCAAAGCTTAACATACTCTTGCAGGGGAGAAGATGGATTTTCAATGAAATATGGAAGTTTCAGACTTTTCTGGTGAAATGACCAGAGTTGAATAGAAAGTTTGATCTTCAAATACAGGACTCAGGTGAAGAATAGAGGGGGGTGGATGACAACTAAATATGAGGGATTTAATGATGCTGAACTGTATGTATTCCTTCAGGGGAAGATGATACTGGTAATACTCATATGAACCTTCTCATTTATTAGGACAGTTAGAAGAGAAAATATAGACAAGACACAGTAGGGAGCGGAATATGAAGGTCTAATATAGTAAAAAGATGGAGATAGTAGGAGAGAAATGTACTCAGGGAAAGAGAAAGAAGAGGTAGAATGGGCTAAAATATTTTATGTAAAAGAGGCAATAAAAATTTTTTGCAGTTGAATGGAAGGGAAGATGTTGAGGGGGAATGAGTGAGCCTTTATGCTCATCTAAAGTTTCTCAGAGAGGAAATTACATACACACTTAATAGGACAGAGAAATCTATCTTACCCTAGAGGAAAAAAAGGAGAGGAAAGGAATGAGAGAAAAGGGGCATGGGGAGGGAAGGGAGGCATGGGTGATGGAGGAGAGGGAATATCATGGTAGAGAATAGTCAGATAAAACACATTTTTGAGGAAGGACAGGGTGAAAGGAGGGAGAGAAGACAGAAAAAAATGGATATGGGGAGGAATACAAAGGAGCAATAATTCCTGTAGGGAAAAAAGTACTAAAGTAGCTTCTCTGATGGACTTTTGATAAAGAATGCAATCTATTCCCAAAACAGAGCTGATGGCATCTGAATACAGACTGAAGTACACTCCCCCCACACTTTATTTTTCTTGAGTTTTTCTGTCTTTGTGTGGGGAAGGGGGATTGTGTTTACTTTTACAACAAGACTATTGTAGTAATGTGAAAAAATAAATGAATAAATGAATTGTGAAAAAAATATAAACTGTATTCTGAGGAGTCCATAGGCTTCCCCAAGCTCTCAAAGGATTCCAGATAGCTCTCAAACATGTATGGATCCAGGACTAGAAGATCTCATGGAAACATTATAATTTTCAGTCTTTGATTCTATGATCCTAAGATCCTTTGAGAAATCCAGATATCCTAGCTCTCAATTCAGTAATCTTTAATGATTACTTCTATTGTAAAATTTTTTTTTTAAAGAATTGCATTGATATCTTTGGTTTTTACATTGCTTCTCCCTGTCCTCTTCCTAGCAGACTTGTAAAAAAATAATTTTTTAGTTGTTTTTTTTTTGCAAGGCAACTGGGGTTAAGTGACTTGCCCAAAGCCACACAGCTAGGTAATTATTAAGTGTCTGAGATCGGATTTGAACCCAGGTATTCCTGACTCCAGGGCCAGTGCTTTATCCACTGCGCCACCTAGCTGCTCCTAAAAATAATTTTATTTTTTTAATTTTTGTTTTTTAGGTTTTTGCAAGGCAAATGGGGTTAAGTGGCTTGCCCAAGGCCACACAGCTAGGTAATTATTAAGTGTCTGAGATCGGATTTGAACCCAGGTAATCCTGACTCCAAAGCTGGATACACTATGCTACCTAGCTGCCCTAAAAAATAATTTTAAAGGAAAAAATAAAATGGAAGAAGAAAAAATTAGTAACAATGAAAATCTGATATCTGTACTGCTCCACATTCTTAGGTCATGCTCTCCCCCCCCCCCCACTTCCCAACCTTGCAAGGGAGTAGTCTTCTCACTTCCTAAACTTGTATTTTCTTACCCGCCACTCACATTGCTTTATTTTGTGGTAGTTCTTTCCATTTACATTAATATAGTCATTGTGTATGTTGCTTTCCTGGTTCTCCTTATTTCACTTTGGATCATATAAAGTATTTTCAACCTTGGAATTCAGGAAACACTTATTTGTTACATGTGCCAGTAAGAGACTAAGGAAACTAAGACTTTCTGGCCCTGGAGCCAGGAAGTCCCTTGTTCAAATTCTGCCTTTCAAATGCTAGTCATTTTAATTCTACACAAGAAACACTTGTGTAGTAGAAATACAATTTAAATAATTTCAAGAATAATGCCAAAAACTCCTTGAGATTAGTGTTTTGAGATAAGATTAAATTGCTATTCTTCATTAGTGACAACAACTATGTGGCATAGTGGATAGAATAGCAAAATTAGTACCATAAACTTCTGCAAAGTATCATTCCCTGGGCAGATAAGCTTAGAAGTTTGGGCAAAAAATGAGAGCAAAATAAGAGAAGTGAAACAAAATGCTTTGTGAAGTCAGTTGGTAAAAATGTTCAAGAGTAACAGTAAATATCATGAAGAAATTCCTGAAAGAGGAGATAATTTCTTTAGACTTTAATGAATGAATGGAAGCAAAGTAAAAATAGAGAAGGGAGACCACCTCAGAATAAGGAATTATATGAGAAAAAGTCTGTTCTGGGGACTAGAATGAGGAGTGACAATGAATACTAATAGTTTGAGTTTTGATTACATGGATTTAAGTAAATCAAATTCAGGCTTGAAAGATATGGCATCAGATTGCATAAGGCACCAAATACTATAAAATGGAAAAAAAATAAGTCCACTGAAGATTTTTTATGAGAGATCATGACTATCAAATCTATGCAAAAGGGGTATTAGTCTGACATAGTGAAGTATAAACTCATCCAATGCACTCATATATCTGTAACTTCTTTTAAAATTTTAGGATGTCAGAGTTGACATGGTCCTTAGGTAATAATGATGATGATGATGATAATAATAATAATAATAATAATAATAATAATAATATACTTTAAAATACTGCTTTGATGTATAATCTCTCAGTATCAAAGTGATCCTGGATTCTCAATGGTTGTGTCAGCAGAAGTCTAGGGATGAAAGACCCTGTAAAACTTGGAAAATTTTAATTAAAGAACTGAATTAGACTATATATAGCTTATTCAAGGATCAGATTAATAAAATTTGGAGATTCTTCACCAGATTGACTTCATGGTGACTAATTTTTCAGTCACCAAGTTTTTGGAGGTCATTTACTGCAACAGTGGAGATAATTTTTCTCACCAATAATACCATACATGATTTAATAATGATAATAATAGCTCATGTTTAAAAAGTACTTTAAAGTTTACAAAACCTCCTAACAGAACAGTCTTGTGAAGTACTATCCCTAATACACAAGTGGTCTAATATAGACTTGCAATCAGGAGGCAGTGGTTTAACCCTATGCTGCCATACTCCACCCATAAGTGACCTTTTTGTAAATTAATTCCACAGTGGACCCAAATTTTCCTCAGCTGTAAAATGAAGTCATTTTATTCAACTCCTTTATTTTACAAATGAAGTGACTTGTACCTAGAAGGAAGTGACATTTTTGATTTAGTGTAGCTTTTGAATAACTATGCCAGGATTCAATCTCATGTCTTCTGACTGCAATAATATTTGCTCACATTAACATAGTGTTTTAGGTTTACAATATAATACTATGCTGCACTTTAAATGATTACTATTGTAAACTTCATATATCACATGGTTTTTATGCCTATTTTTAGCATATTTTAGGGGACTACTCCCATAGGTAGACTACTAGATGAGGACAGCCAACTCTTTCTAACAGTTATCATTTCATGTCCTCATTAATTTTCATACAGAGTTTAAAGGACAAAGCAATCAAGGGTTATCTTCTGATATTTCCTTATAAATAGAAAATTGCAATCTTTCTCATTATTTAATTAGCTCTGAACTCTTACCCAGTGTTTAAATTGAAGAAACTTAATTTTTCCCATGTTTTTTCCCTCTCAGTTTCATAGGATTGAATATCAACATGCCTACCATTAAAAATATTTAAATAATATCAGCTGTGAGAAGAATCAAAGCCAGAATCATAGCAAATCATCATCATCATCTCTAGAATTTTTATAGCATTTTAGTTTTTTTTACAAATATTACATCATTTGGTTCTTAAAATAACTCTGTAAGGTAAGTAGTATTATTATCTCCACTTTACTTTTAAGGAAATTGAGACTGTTAGAAGTTAAGTGACTTGTCAAGGTCACATAAATAACAAATATCTGAGAACAGATTTGAACTTATCTTCCTGAACCCAGGGATAACTCTCTTTACCAAAGGATTTAGCTGACTCATCAAAAGGAAATGCTAATTCCTCAACTTTGGAAACACAGTCTCGACCTTCAGCTCTCAGAATAACAGCTGAAATTTTCCTCTTATGATAACTTTTCCACCATATTCAAGTCAAACTAACTTCTTTCAGGAAATGTGTCTTCAGTCTTTAAAATGATAACAATTACTACTGTCTCGCAGGAAAGTCATTCTCTCAGTCCTTTCTTACTGAAACTTTTGCAGTTTCTCTCGTAGCTATGACAATTAAGTATCTCCAGATAATAGTTAAATTACTTTTCTCCCTCAATTTTTTTCCTCTTATAGATACAATATCAGTGTCCATAGTTTTATTGGAAGGAGTCACTGAAATTGGTATTACAAATAAATATTCAGTAATATGGCCATCAATTGGGGAATGGCTAAACAAGTTATGGTACATGAATTCTATGAAATATTATTGTTCTATAAGAAATCATAAATGGTTGGACTCTAGAGAATCATGGAATGACTTACAGGATCTGATGCTGGGGGAAGGGAGCAAAACCAAGAGAACAGTGTACATATTAACAATATGCAGCTCCTCTCAGCAGTTCAGAGAGCTAGGAAAACTGGATTAGACCAGCTCTGGACAATGTTATCCCCATCCAAAGGAAGAAAAAGAAAACAAAACAAAAAACAAGCAAACAAAAAAAAGCAACCCTTCAGAATCTGATGAGCACTTTATAAAAATTATCCCTTATGGATCTCGTTTCCTTAATCCTAATTCCTCATACAGAAAATGACTAATTTGTAAATATGTTTCTTTAAAAAATGCTAATCGGACTGTTTGACACTGAGGGGAGAGAGGTGGGAAGGGAAGGTGGGAGGACATTTTGTAACATAAAAATAGACATGTGCAGGATGAAATAATAAAAAAAGATAAACTATGCAATGAAAGGGATACTAAGGTCTAGATAGTATAATCTATGTTCAAACAAGAATTCACTCATTAACATATCCAAAAATGTATTTTCTCTGTCTTTACTTGAAAATATATGATAAAAGGGAACCCACTATCTCTTGAAGCTGTCCATTCCATTTATGTATGATTCATTTTCAATGAGGTTTTCCTGACATCAAACCTAAATTTGTCTCTTTGCATCTCCTACACATTACTCATATGTGGCATTGGAGCCAATAACTTTTAAAGTGCTCTAAGGAACCTTTTATGTTTTACTGAGAGTTTTCTTCTATAAGCTAAGTATCCCTAGTGCCTTACACTGATAAATATAATGCATTAACTCAAGGATCTTCACTAAAGAGTGTTTTGGGTACTCTTCAACATATCAAATAGTTATTAAAATGTGATACTTAGAAGTTAATGGGATACTCTGAATACAGGTCAGTTAACAATGGAGAGATTATTTCTCCAATCATAAAAGCTATACATTTTTCAATATAGCCCAAGATGAAATTAGATTCTTAGCTTGTCATCATGTGCTTGGTTCATATTAGTTTGTAATTCATTGAAAACTCTATATTCTTTTAAATGTTTTTATTTATGACAATAGTGTTAAGTGACCTGCCCAAGATCACACAGCTAGGCAATTATTAAGTGTCTGAGACCAGATTTGAACTCAGGTACTCATGACTCCAGGGCTGGTATTCTATCCACTTCACCCCCTAGCTGCCTCTAAAACTCTATATTCTTGTAGCTTCAACTCTCCTATCTTGTAAGTGTGAAGCTATGTTTTGAATCCAAGGTCATTCAACTTAATCTTATTCAATGGATCAATGCTATAATCTGATAGGATATTTTTGTATCAGGCTCAGTAATCCCAAGTGTTCACTATTCTTCCCAGCTTTGGATCATCTGAAACTTTGGTAAACATGCTATCTGTTTCTAAAAAGAGCATTAATAAAAACATTGAACAACACAAGGTTGAGCATAGATCACTGGTATAATTTGCTAGGAACATCTTTCCAAGTTAACAATGAGTCATTTGTGACTGCTTTTTGGGTAAAACTATTCAACCAGTTCTGTGTCTACTTAATGAACATCTTTCCCATTTTTTTCACAAGTAGAGTTTGAGGCATTTGTCAAATATCTTGCTAAAATGTAGGTAGACTATACAGACTTCTCATCAGCTACCTATCTGCCAGGAAAAAGGAGCTGGTCTGACTTGACTTCTTTTTTTATTTTTAAAGATTTTATGTATTTTGAGTTTTACAATTTTTCCCCTAATCTTACTTCCCTCCTCCCCCTCCCCCCCCAGAAAAGACAGTCTGCTAATCTTTAAATTGTTTCCATGGTATATATTGATCTAAGTTGAATGTGATAAGAGAGAAATCTTATCTTAAAGGAACAAAAAAATATAAGATATAGCAAAATTACTTAAGATAATAGTTTTTCCCCCTACATTAAAGGTAATAGTCTTTGGTCTTTGTTTAAACTCCACAATTCTTTCTCCGGATGCAGATGCTATTCTCTATCACTGCCAGCCCAAAATTGTCCCTGATTGTTGCACTGATGGAATGAGCAAGTCCATCAAGGTTGATAATCACCCCCATGCCAACATCAGGGTGTACAAAGGTTCTCTGGTTCTGCTCATCTTGCTCATCATCAGTTCATGCAAATCCTTCCTTGTTTCCCTAAATTTCCATCTCTCCTGGTTTTTAATAGAACAATAGTGTTCCATGACATACATATACCATAGTTTGTTAAGTCATTCCCACTAGTAGAGTTTTTGCAGTCTATGCCTTCCTGTAGCTCTTTCAGCATCTCCTCTAAGATTTTGGATGTTATATCATTGGATGCATACATATTCAGTATTGAAATTACTTTATTGTCTGTACCTTTTAGGAAGATATAGTTTCTTTCCTTATCTCTTTTAATGCTATCTGTTTTTGCAGCTGCTTTGTCTGAGATAAGGATTGCTACCCCTACTTTTTGCACTTCAGCTGAAGCAAAATATATTTTGCTCCAACCTTTTACTTTTACTTTATGTGTATCTCTGCTTCAAATGAGTTTCTTGTTAGTAGTATATTGTAGGATTCTAGTTTTTAGTCCACTCAGCTAGTTTTAAGGGAGAGTTCATCCCATTCACATTCAAAGTTATAATTACTAACTCTTTATTGCCCTCCATGCTATCTTCCCTCTGTATTCCCCCCCCCCTTTTTCACTTTGCCTATATTCCTCAGTATTTTGTTTCTGAATACCACCACCTTAAGTGTGATTGCTATCCTATATCAAAGTCCCTTTCTTTCCCCTTTCCCCTTTTCCCCTTCTTCCTTCCCTTCCTTCTAATAGTTCCCCTTTTGTCTCCCTTCCCCATCCGCCTCCCCTTTTCCCCTTTTAATACTTGAAGGGTAGGATAAGTTTCTTAACTTAACTGAATATATGTAAGTTAACTTTAAGTCAAGTCTGATGAGAGGAAGATTCAGGTGGTTCTAACCTCTTCCCTTCTTCCCCTTTATTACAATAGGTCTTTTGTAACTCTTGATGTGATGAGATTTCCCCCATTCAATCTCTTCCATCCTTCTATCTCCTTACTGTCCCCCTTTTTAAGGAGGTATTGTTTTTACATCATTCTGAGCCACAGAAACAATAATAAGTGTTCATCACTTCTGTCTAAGTATGTTCTCTCTAATAGAGTTACAATTCTCAAGAGTTATTACAGTCTTTTGCTAAGGTAGGGATTCAGCTTGTTTCATCTTATTGGATAGCAGTTTTTTTCCCTTTACTGTTTTATAATGTTTCATGTGTCTCTCTTGAGTCTCCTATTTGATGTCCAAATTTTCTGTTTAGCTCTGGTATTTTCATCAGGAAATGTTGGAAGTCTCCCAGTTCATTAAATGTCCATCTTTTCCCCTGGAAGAAAAGAGATGCTGGATAGTGGATTCTTGGCTCCATTCCAAGTTCCCTTGCTCTTTGTAATATCTCATTCCAAGCCCTTTGATTCCTTAATGTTGATGCAGCCAGGTCCTGTGTAATCCTTACTGTGACTCCTTGGTATTTAAATTGCTTATTTCTGGCTGTTTGCAGGATTTTTTTTCTTTTATCTGATAGTTCTGGAAATTGGCCACAGCATTTCTAGGTGTTTTCATTTTAGGATCTCTTTCCAGAGGGGATCAATGCATTCTTTCAATAACTATTTTGTCCACTGACTCCATGATATCAGGGCAGTTTTCCCTCACTAAATCCTGTAATATTAAGTCCAGGCTTTTTTTCTCTTCCATGTTTTCAGGAAGTCCTATAATTCTCAGGTTGTCCTTTCTTAACCGGTTGTTGAGGTCAGCAGTTTTGCTGATGAGGTATTTTACATTTTCTTCTATTTTTTTCAATCTTTTGGTTTTGTTTAACAGAATCTCATTGTCTCATGAAGTCATTAGCTTCACAGATTCCATTCTTTTTTTAAAAGAAGATTTTCCTCATTTACCTTTTGCAACTCATTTTCCAATTTGTCAGTTCTATTTT
This sequence comes from Macrotis lagotis, assembly GCF_037893015.1. Taxonomy (NCBI): domain Eukaryota; kingdom Metazoa; phylum Chordata; class Mammalia; order Peramelemorphia; family Peramelidae; genus Macrotis; species Macrotis lagotis. The sequence continues at coordinate 580,591,315 of NC_133666.1, forward strand.
TGAAGGAGTTTTCCATTTGTCCAAGTGTAGCTTTGAGAGAATTATTTTCTTTTTACATTTTCCCAACTGGGGATTTGAGAGAATTATTTTCTTTTTTGCATTTGCCCAATTGAGGATCTGAGAGAATTTTCATTTTGTATTTGTCCAATTGTATTTTCCAAGGATTTGTTTTCTTGTTGTAAGGTGTTAATTTTCTCTTGAGTTTCTTTTCCCAACTATTCCAATAGATTTTTAAACTCCTTCCTGATTTCTTCAAGGAACACTTTCTGGACTGGAGATCAATTCATATTGTCCTCAGAAGTGCTAGATCTCTCTTGTCCTTATTATAAATGATTTCTCCATGGGTTCCCCTCTTGCTGGTTTTGCTTCATTTTTCTAGGATCTTGTGTTGGGGGGGGGGCTGGCTCTCAGAGGTTTGCTTTTGAAGATCCTAGAGGCTTTGATCACTTGGCTTAGTAATTCCAAGGGCTGCCCAGTAGGTGGTGCTGGTTGCTCTCTCTGGAGTAATAGAAGCCCTCTCTGAATCCTGGAAGAAGGGAGGAGGGGCAGCAGGGTCTGAGTTAACATTGAATAATGGGCTGGAATTCAATCTCCCTTTTAGCTGAGTGGGCTCCTTAGTCCACACCTGTGCTTGAGGGGATGGGGGGGGGTGGCCCAGCTACCATTTGTTCCTGGAAGAATGCTTCAAAAGTGTGAAGTTCAGGTCCAGTACTCAGCTGGATGATTTCCTGGCTGCAGACCTCTCCTCCCCCTGACCAAAGACTCCATGGCTAAATTTGGCTCTTGACCCACTTCTCACCAAGGTCTCTGAGGCTAAAGCCTCTCACCAAGTCTCTGAGGCTAATGCTTCTCACTGTGGTCTCTGAGAATGACCTTGTTGGTAGGTGTTCTTCTCCTACCTTTTTTTCCTGTGTTTTGTTGATTGAGTTTCTGTTAAGAGGATTCTTTCATGTTATTTTTGAGGGGACCTAGGGAACCCTTAATGAAGTGCCTGTCTTCTCTCTACCATCTTGGCCAGAAGTCCACTTGACTTCTTCTTGAGAAAGCTATGTGATCCCTATTTCTTTTTTTTAGATACTTGTTAACCCTCACTTTAATATAATTTCCAGAATGTTACCTACAATCAAAGTGAAGTTCATTGGTCTTTGGTTTATAGTCTCAATTTATCTTCCTTTGAAAGCATTTTTGGTATTATTTGTATTTCATTTTCATTTTACTTCTTTGGTTATTCCATTATCTTTCAAAATTCACTGACCATGGCTCAGTCATCACAATATGGATGTTTGATTCTTATCTCAGTCTTTTTTTAATTCACTTACCTGAAATAGTTATTGAGATAAATCCAACTGTACAGTTGAAATATTTCAACAAGCTCTTGGGCTCTGGAAATAATTCTTCATTTTTTTTTTTACAAAGAACAACGACTAATTTAAGAATCTTAGAATTAGAAGAAATTGTACAGTTCATCTACTGCAATGTCCTTGCCAAAATAGAATTCTTCTTTACAATACCTCTGAAAGGTGGACATTTTGCCTTGGTCCAACCTCTTCTAGTGATAGGAAGCTCTTTTTTTTTACAATTCTGTCTGCTTCACTTTTGAGCATGTTTTGTCCCAGTGACTGCCAAAGCTATATGGAACTGTCAAAAGTAAAAGACTATGTGGTAGACATATAAGAGCAGACAGTTTTCATCTTTAGACTAAACATCTATAATTCTCCCAACTGTTGCTCATTTGACATGGTCCTCAGATCTTTTGCCATCCTGCCTCCCTCTCCATTGGATAGGCACCAATTTATTAATGTCTTTCTTAGAATATGGAGCCAAGAACTAGATGTGGAATGTTAAATGTGGTTGGGTCATCACAGAGTAGAGTAGAACTATAATCACCATCTTTGATCTCAACATCACATTATATTTAATGTCACATCTCACTGTCACCTCTTTTAGAATTTGTGGTAAACTAAAAACTCAGGTCATTTATATGAACTCTTCTTATGCCAAGTCTTGCTGTATCTTGTAATTATGAAACTTATTTTTGATTTAAATTCAGGAATTTATATTTATGCCACTTAACTTTCATATTATTGGTTTTGGTACGTTATGCCTGGCCTATTTAGATACCTAGTCATTTCCATCAATTCCCAGAGAATTGCTATCAATTGAACAAACAAGCCAAGCTTATTGAAAGAACACACTGCCTGAGAGTGGGACAATAGCTGGCATATAAAAGCATTGCCACCACATCAGCTATGATCTCTCCTCATACAGTAATGGAAATTTGCCAGGACACTCAGTTGAGAGTACTTGAGATTGCATTGCCTTTCACTCCTGAGTCCACTGGCCCTTGATTTACCGTGTTATTGTTGAGTCATTTCAGTCATATATGACTCTTCATGATCCTATTTGAGATTTTCTGACAATGACAATGGAATGATTGTCCATTTCCTTCTCCAGATCATTTTGTAGGCAAGGAAATTAAGGTAATTAGGTAATTTAGTGACTTGTACAGTCATATAACTGGTCTGAGGCTGAATGAGAACTCAGGTTTTTCTTATTCTAAGTTTGGCATTTTATCCACTTTATTCACTGAACAATCTAACTGCCCATCATCATCAAAGAAACTCCTGTAGAAAGTGGATCTGTTATCCTGCACAACACAATACAAACTACCATCAACAGGCATGTAATCCCCAAAGCTGTAGCAATAGCAACAATTCCAGACAACAGATTTATATTCCTTCCCAGTCACTGCAGGAATCATTTTTTTTGGAGGGGGGAGAGGGGAATCTCTTTGGAAAAAGGACCAACCATTCCTCCCAATTGCTGCCTAATGATTACACCCTGGGCAACTGAGCCCAACTTAAATGAAGCAGCAAAGTATCCTGAATGAGAGACAGGCAATTTTGTGACATTTGTCAAATATGTTCAATGAAATCTAATCCAATAAACATTATTAAGTATCCACTATGTGACACGAATTGTTTTAAGAGCTGAAGATACAATCAATAAAACAAAACTAAACAAAACAGTTCCTGATCTTAAAGAGCACACAATCTGAAGGGGGGGGGCACACAAAGGAGAAAGCAGAAAAATAAAGGAAATGGGAGAGTGAGGGGATATCTTGCTCATTGGAGTTAAAACTTGCACAGCAAACAAAAAAGTTTAATAAATCGAAAATCCAGGTTTTGCTCCTTTTAAAGGAAGGCATTGGGGAGAGTTTGGTACTGTACCCTATATCCCTCCAAACAGAATGGAGAGGAGGCTGAGGAAGGTTGTATCATATAGGATAATTTGTTAATAGATTGGTGATGAGCTTAAAAGTGAAGAGCTTATCTTGGGAGAGACAGCTTATGGAAACCAGGAATTTTTAGCAGGGAGGATTATAAACCACTGTCACAATTTCTACTATTATATACCCTCTGTCTCCAATAAAAGCAACCCAGAAGCTGAGTCCAAGAACCCCAGGAATAGCACTGTTCCTCAGACTAACACCCATGTTTATAGTCTGCCCTTCCATATCATCATGCAGAAAAGGATATCTTAGCCTGGATTCACAGATCTGCAAAAAATTCTTATTTAGATGGAGAAGTACATGAATCTGTAGGGAAAAGATACCTTTATTTTCACTAACTTCTAACTGAAACTTAGCATTTCCTTCAATTATAAATTTTAAAAGATGCAGAGAGAGAGAGGACCCACAGACTTCAGATGGTCAAAGAAGATTATAAACATGGTTAATAAGCTCTGATCTAAGTATTCAGCACTTGTGGAAATGCAACCAGGTAACTGCCTCTGCAGTTCCTTAGTAGGAACTTCCTTTTTGAAGATCTGGAAAAGAAAACTCTAACCACCAGTCTTTGGCACTGTCAAATGGGTCAATGTCAGATAACGGATATATTTTTATCTGTTAAAATAATATTGAAGAAGGTTCATTACTGTCTTTTTTGCCACTTTCTGTGGGAGTACCAAAGGGTCATTACATTTTATTTGTAGCTGAAATGCCCTATATGTGATGTCTCCTTCAATTAAAATGTGAACTCTGAGGTCAAGGACTACCTTACTTTTGTATGGGTATACTCATTTCTCTTAATAAATGACCTGCCTCTTCTTCCTCCTTTCCTTCTGTCTTCCCTTTCCTTCTTATTCCTTCTTTCCTTCCATCCCATTTACCATTTTTTTAGGGTTTTGCAAGGCAATGGGATTAAGTGGTTTGTCCAAGGCCACACAGCTAGATAATTATAAAGTGTCTGAGGCTGGATTTGAACTCAGGTACTCCTGACTCCAGGGCTGGAGCTCTATCCACTGCACCGCCTAGTCATCCCTAGCATTCTTTCTTCCTTTAGTTCCTTTCTTTCTTCTCTTCCCCTACCTCCATTCTTCCCTTCCTTCCTGACTCCCTCCTTTCCCTTTTTCTTTCCTTCTTTCTTTCCTCCCTTCTTTACTTCCTCCTTCCCTTCCTTTTCTTTCTTTCCTCCCTGCCTTTCTCCTATTATTTCTTCTTTCCTCCTCTCTCCCTCCTTTCCTTCTTTACTTCCTTCCTTCCTTCCTTCCTTTCCCCTCTTTATGAATCCTGATTTTGTTATCCAAGTGACAGGTTTACAATTCTCTGCTGGCTCTTATGATTTATATGACTGTGGAGAATTCAGTCTACCTGAATCTTGGTTTCCTGATTTGTAAACAGAAGATAATCACTCCTAAAGTACCTACCTTTCAAGATTATTGTACAAATGATCTGATGGGTATAAAACATTTTGAAAAACTCATCAAGTCATATTTTTCTTCAGCAAAGCTACTATACCTTTAAGTATTGTCATTAATATACTTATATAAGCATTTCTGTCATTATTTAAGCAATCACTGATATATATGTTGAACAAGAAAGGAGCTAATATAGTAAATTGTGGCAGTATACTATAGACCTGAATCTAGGTCAGTATCAGTTTATTAATCAATTTTTGTTTACCTATTCGTAAAAGCTCCATTTTCTTTCATTCACTTCAATCAAATAATTCCACATAATTCACAAGGATATTATGAATGATTTTGTTAAATGCCTCCTTGAAATCAGCATGTACTATGTTTACAGTATGTACTTATCAACTGTCCTATAATTATACCTAAAAAGAAAACAAATTAGTTTTGCAATTCATACTTCCTCCTAATGATTACCTCTTTCTTCACAAGTGATCTTTCACTCTAGAATTTTGCTAAGGATTGATGCACAGATTACAGATCCAAAGTTTCTGAAATTTACCTTTTCAAAAATCAAAAACTATTTAGTAATAACCAGTGTTGTGAGACCTCTCCCGTTTACTCTGATTTCTCAGAGTCTGATGACTTGTTGCAGTCAATAAAGACACTCATATGTTATTTGGGTATTCTTGGATGTAATTCTTTTCTGTATGAAAACCTGAACCTATCTAAATTGATTAGATGTGCTTTATCTCTCTTTTTTCTTATTGCATACTCCAGTTTTCTTTTATTGATATTATTTTACTTTTTTCTAATTTGCACAGAATTTTCCTTCATAAAGAATGTGGAAACAGATCAGAATATTTTTCTTCTGTTATTTTTTTCTTCTAACTCAACATATCAGAAAAACAATCTCATCATCTTTCTCCCTATATCTGCAATTTCTTCAATTGGCATCATTATTCTCAAGTTACCCAGGCTTGAAATTTGAAAGGAATCTTTGATTCCACTTTTGCCCAATACTCTCCATTCAAGTTGTTGCTAAATTCCAAAATGGACTACTGACTTTTTTCTAGAACATGTTCTTGATCCTTGGAAGGCTGAGGTTGATGGATTGCTTAATCTTAGGAATTCTGATCTGTAATGGGCTAAACTGACTGTGTTTCTGTACTAAGTTTGATACTAGTATGATGAACCCTTGGGTCAAGTAGCCCAGAGAGGACAAATTGGGTAGTTCATAAATAGAGCAAGTCAAAACTCCTGTCCTTCTCAAAGAAGTACTGCACCTGGAAGTGGTCACTATACATCTTTTTCCATTTTTTTCTGCTGCCAAATTTTACCTAGGCAAGTTAAAGAAATACAATATTAAAAAAATAAGTTCCCTGGATTTAAGTCCTACCTTAATTATTGAAGCTATACCCCAATAGAGGTTGGGGGGAGCAGGTATATTGAATCATGATTAGAGATCATGTTTAGCTGGGACACTTCAAGGAAGAGAGAGAGTGCTAATTATTCATTCCTTGGCATCTGGATTAAGATGGCTACTCAGTGGAGAAAGGACCTGTTATCTGAAAAGAAAATTCTGTATAATCTTCTTTTTCAAAAATATTTCCATGTTTTTTGCTACAAGAATGCAGCCTTAGGTATGTAATGAAGAGAGGTACAATTGTGAGATGTCTAGATCACCTTTTCCTTCAAGGTATTGTCCACTGAAGCTTAACTTTGTACTTACCTAAGAATAGGGAAAAATATTTGGAAGGAGCTATATAGGTCATTTAGCTGAAACTCCCAATTTAACAAATGAGGAACTAAGATTTAAGGAAGATAGATGACTTTCCTGTTATCATGAAGAAAAGAAATAAAAGCACAAGTCATAGTGCTAGGCCCTGAAGCAAAGAAAGAGAAAAAAATATAGTTTTTATTTTAAGGGAAGTCTGTATTTGAACCAAGGTTCTTTGACCTCATGTCCTTTCTACTTTGCATGATCTGTTTACTGGAAGAACATATCTAAGGATTATTTAACCATTCCTGTTTCACTCCCAAACCCACCATATTATTAACTCATTGTCTAATCCCAAACCACTTGTATTTAAGAGTTCCATTTCTTTAAACAATTTGCTTTACTGGTACTCTACTCTATGGACAGGCTTTTTAGCCACCCTAAGATATAAAAATTTCTTAAATTAGCATTTTGATGGTCATTGATCAAGTCCTGGCTCAAGGACAGCCAGGGTGCCTTTTCTATTTAGGGCTAAGGTTTAAAAAAATTAATGCAGATTGAAGAATTGTAAATGATGCCATTCTCTGTTTATTGCCTACTTGACTGCACATATGAATATTTATAATGATCCAACACATTTCATATCATTTTGGGGTCCCATTCCTGTGGGCCCTCAGGGAGCTGATATTATTGGGTCTCTCAATGCTTCTGCAAGATCAGAGCCCTTTTTATCATACCAGTGCCTGAAGATGTTACTTACTGATGAATTTCTGTAGAAATCTTAATAGACTGATTTCCTAAGAGTCACATGAATATAATTTTATAACATGATACCACAAAGCTCTTAGTTTCCTAAATGTACTGTCTTTGATTTAGCCACAAACCTCTCACTTAAATCTTTGTTTTTTCATTATTACATGCTTCTTGATGATAAGCTACATGCAATAGATAGGCTTTGAGGTATAACAGAAAGAAAATTAAACTAGAATTTGAAGACTTACATTCAGATTCTGCTTCCCACATTTAAGTTACTTGACCCTGAGCCAAAGCACTTCATCTCTCAATCATTAAAAACCTTATTACATAGCAATTAGAGGGTGGTATTTTGAAGAGGATTGTGTTTCTACTCTTATTATCTCCCCCACTCCATTATACTATCAATTCACTCTCAAGATGGGCTTACCTGTTGCTTTTTCTACTTTCTGGAAAATTATATCAAACACTTTGTAGCTCTGTCTTTTGTAGAGATATATCCTGGTGCAATATTTGAATGTTAGCTCTACCTCTCTTTATTCACTGGACACATTCTCTGTTTCACTTGCCTTCTTATTTCCAATAAACACACCCAGACTCATAAGTTCTGATGGTTAACCACTGTGTACAAAACAAAAAAGCAGGTATTTAAAACAAAGAAAAAGTGATAGACTTTCCAGTGCCCAGAATGAAAAGCTTCCACTTTAAGCTTCCATGAAGGAGCACCAGAGGAGATAAAAAAGAAGAGTATTACCACTCTGGGTTTTTACTCTAGGGGGATTTTTAGCAAGATAGCTTCTATCCCATCACTCCTTGTGCCCAAGCTTTGTTCCCTTTATGGTTAATCCATGTATCTCCTATACACCTCACCAAGACCTGGGTTCAACTTGGAATCTAGTGTATGCAGGAAAAATCATGTTTAAAGTTCACCTGGAAGACAAGACAAGGCCTATACTTTTTTATGCTTTTGTGTTGTTTTCTTTCTTATTAACTCAATGTACTACTGCAATAGAAAAGGGATCAACAATGTCAGCAGCATCTTTTCCCCCTGCTTTAATATCTTATTGTTGCCTCTTTCTGTGATTAGGTCTTGGGCTGTTAAAGACCACTTTTACTCTCCTATCTATTTCATATTATTGTTGAAAATAATGTGCTTTGTAAATCTGAAAGGTTGTATAGCTTTTTGCTTTTTAGAGGTCCTGGCCATTCTTGGCTTCTTCTATTTCCTGATTCAATTCCATTTTCTTTGTCAAAATTAGATTGGTTCCCTTTTTATTCCCTAGGCATTTTTCCATAGGTTTCCCAAAGAAGGAGTCTCAAGTCACTCCAGTTAACCTTCCCCTTCTCCCTCTATAGTCTAGGGGAACTAGCCTCTTCGGTGAAACAATAAGCCAATTGAGTTTCATTTCCATCTCATATGTGTCCATTCCTAGTCTTCTCAACTTTACCCTGGAAGGTCATAAAATCAAAAATTTAAAACAGAAAGGACTCAGAAGCAATCTCATCCATTCCTTTCATTTTATCTCATGAAGAAATACTGAGGTTAAGTCCTTCATCTAAAGTAGCATGGGTGGTAGACAACCAAGCATGGATTCAAACTCAGATCTGACAATATCAGATGATAGCTCTCAAAATCATGCTCACTTATACTCATATCTGTTGATTTTACCAGTAGCATCTTTTTAATTTTTTTTCATTTTATACATTAAGCTTTACATTTTTCATTTCATGCTGCTTCATGCAACTATTAAACATTTCTATATAAGTAAACAACAACTATTTTGAAGTTTGTTTTAGATCGTTGTAAATTTCAATTTTCTCCTGGGGTCTCATAGATATTTCCCTGAACTGACCTGTGAATAAAACTCCCTTAAGAACTAAGTAGATCTCAGTATCTTCAGGACTGGATTTGAGTGTCTCTCCAAGTTTATGGAGACACAGTTTTATTCCAGATTTAGCCATATTACCTTTGTGAAATCCTTCCAAAAGTTCCCTTTTATTTACTAAACTTCTGAAAGCTAACAGACATTGAAGTCAGAATTTGCTCACAGTACTTTAAATTCTACAGTTTCACAAAGCATTTGGAGATGTTGTTGACAACAGAAAAGGTCTACCCTGAGAAAAGTTGACTAGCTGTTATTATGAGGGTGAACTGAGACAATCTTTTCCTCAACCTGATTTTTATTTTTGATAAAGCTGGAATAGAGGTAAATGGGAGGCAGTTTAGGAGGGAATAATCCCATTCTAAAATGCCAAATGTTTTTAGTTCAGTAATCCATGGTCTGGAAATCTAACCTGGCTTGTCTTCCATAAAGGCACCAAGGATTCTCCTCAACCAAAATGTTCTATAAAATCAATGTCAGAATCTCCCAAAATACCTACAACTTCTGTTAAATAAATTTCCATTTCCATATCAATTTGGCATTTACAAGTATTCATGCATTGTTAACATCAATGAAGTTTGTCCTGAATTTAGATTAAAGTATTTATAGTGGTAAAGAGGTTAGTAGCAGATAATACCATTTATCATTATGGAAAATAGATTTAGACTTTCAAAAGTATCTAGTTTTTTCCCCCTAAGTTTTATATATGTCAAATGAGGATTACAGAAGTTAAATGACTTTTTCAAGGTCATATAGTTAATAGAGATAGGATATGAATTTTGATTTTCTCATTAGAAACCCAGCATTCTTTCAATGGTACCACTCTTCTTATTTCTCAGATAATAGTCAACTGTGGATTGTTGGGTTCTTTCTATAATTTATTTCATTTTCTTCTGGTCTTGGAAATATTTTAGGCTACTTTGATTGGACTTTTATAAAGACTCAGCAAGCCCCATTTTGATCTTGACCATGTCAGAGTAATGAAGTAGGCACTGTAATATCAGATTTCAGCCAGGAGATGGCAGGAATACCCCACGATGCTTTGATCATGGGCTTATGACATTAGGAGAACATGAATCTACCCTGTTAAGAGAGGGAAGGAGGGTGCATGATAAGTCTTCTTATGTAAGAAAGCAGTCAAAAGAACCTGTGTTAAAAAGAATTCTATCCAGCACCTTTATTAGTCTGTGAATTTGGCCTTGAACCGAAGATATTCTTTGCTTGAAAAGGAAACATAGCAGAGTGCAAAATAGCCTTAAGCAAATCTGTCAGAATGAGCTATGAGGTGAGCACCACAAGACCTTGGTCTTATTCTGGGCTGTTTTATTGGTGTGTAGATCAATATAATTGTGATAAAAAATTCCAAATAAAAGCATATGAGCTTTTAAGCATAAAACTAGAGACAGCTAAAATAGTCCTTGCTACCTTCAGGCAGATAAATTGAGTTCTGTGTGGCTGCATTTGGCTTGGATGAAGGAAAAAGAAAAGGAGTTTTTTTTTTAATGGTGAGGTGAGAAAAGACCCTGAATTTTTAATATAAGACATTTTAAAAAGTGATTTCAGAATTTATTTAAAAGCTGAGCATCTAAAGCACAGCTTAGGAAGAGTGAGAAATTTTCTGTTAAACAACATGCCCACATTTCTATCATTTCAACTTCTATTTCACTGTTTGAGTTTCTTGTTGCTACAACAGTTTGTTGCAGGTCACTGGCTTTTTGATGTGATCCTCTTGGTGAGGAGCCGCATTTCCCCAGTGAAACTCCATGGACACAGAGACCTCCCTTGTGGTTAGATCACATTAAAGAAACCTTTACTGTGACTATTTCTAGATTTGAACAAAAGGCAATGAGTTTATCACCAGTTTTGGTTTTCACAGAATCTCACAGTTGGAATGAATCTTAGAGATGATCAATAATATATTATTGTTAGCCTTTGGAATTTAGTGTCTCTTTCACATTCAGAAAATAAATAGTTGTCTTTTTTCTGATTTACATTGTCCATAGAGTATCTTTCTAATTTCTCATTTTTGGGGGAGACCTCCTAAAAATGAATGAGACTCAACTTTATGAGAGTTACTCTGGGTACTAGGATGGGGTATTAGAAGCCAGACAGTGTAAAGGAAAATGGACTGAATCCTCTATGTAAGGACAGTCTCCCCTTGAACTACATTCAATGGTCCTGTTTTACTGAGAAGAGCTAAGGTTATCAAAGTTGTGCTGTTTTTAAAGTGTTCTCCTGGTTCTGCTCACTTAACATCAGTTCATATAAGTCTTTCCAAGTTTTACTGAATTCTGTCTGTCCATCATTTCCTATAGAACAGTAATAAACCATTACATTTATGTACTACAACTTGTACAACCATTCCTCAAATGACTGGCATACTTTCAATTTCCAATGCTTTGCTATGAAGTGCTATGAATATTGATGAAAACATGGATCTTTTCCCTTTTATATGATGTCTTTGGGATTCAGACCCAGTAGTATTATTGCTAGATCATAGGGTGTGCACAGTTTTATTGCCCTTTGGATAGAGTTTTAAATTGTTCTCCAGATCATCTCACAGAATTCCCAACAGTGCATTAGTATCCCAGTTTCTCCATTTAACCTCCAACATTGATCATTTCCCTTTTTTGTCACATTAGCCAATTTGATAGGTGTGAAGGGATGCCTAAGAGCTGTTTTAATTTGCATTTCTGTAACAAAAAATGACTTAGAGCATTTTTTTATTTGACTATGGATAACTTTAATTTCTTCCTTGGAAAACTGCATATTCATATCCTTTGGCCATTTATCAATTGGGGAATGACTGGTAACCTTATAAATTTGACTAAGTTCTCTATATATTTTAGAAATGAGCCCTTAGGGGCAGCTAGGTGGTATAGTGGATAGAGCACTGGCCCTGGAAACAGGAGGACCTGAGTTCAAATCCAGCCTCATACTAATTACCTAATTGTGTGATCTTGGTCAAGTCATTTAATCCCATTGCCTTGAACAAATAAAAAATAAATGATCCCTTAATCAGAAACATTGACAATAAAAAATTGTTTCCCAGCTTTCTGCTTCCCTTCTAATCTTGGTTGTATTGGTTTTTTGGTGCAAAAGCTTTTAAATTTAATTCACAATGTTCTCTGTCTAAAGTTTGGTCATAAATTTTTTTTCCTCTCCATAAATCTGACAGGTAAATGATTTCTGGCTCTTCTAATTGGCTTATGGTATCACCCTTTATGTCTAAATCCTGTACCCAGTCTGTGCCTAGTTTCTGTAATACTATTTTATGGTTTCCCCAAACCCCCACTTTTATCATACAATGAGTTCTTATCCTAGAAACTAGACCTTTAGGTTTATCAAACATTGGATTATAATAATTATTTACTACTATCTTATGAACCTAAGCTATTCCACTGATCCACCATCTATTTTTTAGCCTGGATTATATAATTTTGATAATTACTACTTTATAATGTAGTTTTAGATCTTGTATGACTAAGCCACTTTCCTATGCATTTTTTCATAAATTCCCTTGTATATATCTCATTTCTTCCAAAATTTCCCTAAGTGTATAGTTAAGGCAAAGAGGCCTACATCTTGTGCTTCCCACACACATTCCAAGTTTAATGTATTAGCACATAGTATTCAACATGTATGGAATGAATGTACTTCCTCTTCAATTCATTAGTTTCCTTAAATCTATATAATCTATATAATTATGTGTTTATATGACATAAAATATATTATATAGCTATATAATACATACATATGCATACTATAAATACATTATATATGTTACAAATAAGCTATAATATATATATATATATATATATATATATATATATATATATATATATATAGAACCTATATGTAAATACAAAGTAATTTCAGTGGTAGAAGGCACTATCAGTTCAGTGGGTTGAGAAAGTCTTATAGAAGGTGGATTTGCACTGAACTTTGATGGAAACTAATGATTCTAGAAGGAGATGAGAAGGAATTGTATTCCAGAAATGAACAGTGAATACAAATACATGGAGAAAGGAGTTGGTGTGTTTTGTGAGAGGCATAGGAAACAAGCCTGTTTGACTAAACTATAAGATAAAGGAAAGCATATTTGATATTAGGAGGAATAGGGAGTCACTAGAGCTTCTTCAATAGGGGAAATCAGACCTACTTCTTAGAAATATATCTATCTATCTATCTATCTATATATATATATATATATATATATAGAGAGAGAGAGAGAGAGAGAGAGAGAGATACATAGATACATAGGTACATAGATACTTAGATAATTTTATCTCTGAATAGAATGAGTTGGAGAGGGAAGAAACATGATATTTGTTGTTCAGTCATTTTTAAGTGATGTCCAATGCTTCACTGCTTCACTGACCCCATTTGAGTTTTGCTTGGCAATAATCCTGAAGTGATTTTACATTTCCATATTTTAGATGCATTTCCATTTTATGGATGAGGAAACTGAGGTAATGGGGCTGTGTCTTGCCTGGGGTCACCCAGTGTATATCTGAGGATCGACTCTAGGTCCTATGGTAAATCCACTGTGCCACCTACTTGCCCAGGCATGAGATAGGGAGGACAGTTAGGTAGCACTTCAATAGAACAATATAAAATGAAGCATAGGACACACTTTTTTCAATTAGGATCTAAATTTCACTTAAGAACTTAAGCCAAAGTAGTATCATCCCTCTCTCTACTTTCTTTTTAATAAATGCAATGTTAGTAAACTCTTGAGATCACTTCTAGCTCTAGACTCTACAGTCTTATAATCATAGAACTAAAAACTGTGAGAAGTAAGAAGAAAAAAATAAAATAATGGACTTTAGGAAAATGGAGTATGATAGGCTTTGTTGGTTAGTTCCTAGACTTGTTCTTACAGGGATGTGGTTCATTTGACCAGATTCTAATAATCAAATGATTGTAGAATCATAGATTGATAGCCAAGAGAGAACTTTGAGGTCAGCCAGTCCATCCTCCTCATTTTACAAAGGATGGGAAGTCATTTTTATGCATGATGACTACCAAGAGAAGCAGAATGGAATTCAGTGATTCCCCAGGAAGAAATTGTGATTCATGAGTGGGCCATGAGCCAACAAAATACCAGTGCCCCATGACAATCTACTTATAACATTAACTCTTCATCACTGCCTTTCATCTGGCACATTGAGAATCAGCATAAGGGCTTGTTCCTTTCTCCTTTGTCTCCCCCAAATTTTCCATGTCTTGGGTTGCTCATCTGATTGGCATGTCTGCGGATCAGGAAAAAAAATGCTTTTTTCAAAGGAGTCAATTTTGGTTGCCACAAGTCTGGGTGGTTTGGGTAGATGTTGGCTAATTCTTTATGAAATTCTCCTTCTTCCTCGAAGTTCCCATAAAATGTACAAAGTTATAGGGAGTTGCTACCTATTGCAAAGCTGTGGCATGAGAAATTTGCTTTCAAAACCACATAACATCATCTTATATATTTATATGCCATATGGTATACCATAGCTCAATAGTTTAATTATAGGGATTAAGAAGAATAACTCCTTTACATTTAGAGTGAAGATGTTAGGTTTAGGTGTCATTACGGGAAACCCCAACTTTTTCTCCTCCATGCTTCACCAAGTGAAATTCCTCTTTATTAAAACCAAAACCTATGAGCAATTTGAGTTATTCCAAAATTCTTCAAAAGGTAGTGAATTACTCTTTGCTAGTGGCTCTCATGCAGAGGCTAGTTGTCCATTTGGTGAGTGTGTTATAATGAGGGTTCCTTTATAGATAGGTTCTTCTAGAGATCCCTTACAAGTCTAAAATTCTGAGTTTCTGTGAAGTATTCCCTTTCAAAAAATCATCATGAAAGAGGAAAATAGTGTTACAGACTTAAATGATAAGGATCAAACAGAGTTCTATGTTTACTTATAGAACATACATTTTTTCTGGGAAGTAGTGCAATAATATCATAAGACTAAATTGACCCAGATGTAGTCTCTGATCCAGGTGCTTTGTCTGGTTATTGCAAAATTATACAATTTCAGGGGGAGGATGAAGGAGAGAAGTCAGGTACTCTGCTAAGATCTCCTGGTTTTCCCTCAGAACTAATATGAAACAAGCCTCTTAATAGAATTCAAATCCATAAAATCCAGAGAAGAAAAAAAAGAATAACATCTCCAAACAAGGCAGGAGAGCTCCAGCGAGGTTGGAAGGAGAGTTCCAGTACAGAGGGTGAGAGAGCTCCAGCACAATTAGACATCAATCTGGTCAGCTCTGCTGGCCTAGAAGACCAGGAACTCTTCCTGGAACAAACATAGTAACAGCCTTTGCCTGATTTCCACCCCTACCCCTCCACCCAAGGATCAGGTGTGGGCAGCAGATCTCTCTCTGAATACTGAGTGAATAATTAGGCAATTCATTATGTAGCCCATATTGTTCAAGGATAATTCAGACCCTGCAAATCAAGGTTACATACACTCCCACCCCCTACTGCCTGACCTACTTGGAGGCAGTCAGCAAAGCCTCTGGAGTTTCAAAAGCAAAGGTCTGGGAACCAGCCCCTCCCTCAACACATGATCCTAGGAAAATGAAGAAAGGACAGAAGAATGGGGGGGGGGCATTGTGAACTACCTTGAGCCAAAGACCCTAACTCAGAGAGAGCTAGAACTTCTGAGGAGAAAATGAATTGGTCTCCAGTCTGGAAAGACTTCTTAGAAGAGATCAGGAAGGAGTTTAAAAAACAACTGGAAAAATTGGGAGGAGAAATCCATGAGAAAATTAACACCTTACTAGAGAAAATTAACATCTCACAACAAGAAAATAATTCTCTCAAAACCACAACTGGGCAATTGGAAAACATTTCCAAAAATAGCATTGATCAATTGGAAAAAGATTTGCAAAACATAAATGAAGAAAATTCATCTCTATTTTTTTAGGTTTATGCAAGGCAAATGGGGTTAAGTGGCTTGCCTAAGTCCACACAGCTAGGTAATCATTAAGTGTCTGAGACCAGATTTGAACCCAGGTTGTCCTGACTCCAGGGCTGGTGCTTTATCCACTATGCCACCTAGCTGCCCCTGAAAATTCATCTCTTAAAAAAGAATGGAGTCCGTGGAAACTAATGACTTCATGAGACAACAAGAATCTGTTAAACAAAAACAAAAAATAAAAAAAATAGAAGAAAATGTAAAATACTTCATCACAGTACCACTAACTTAGAGAATAGATCCGCAGAGACAACTTAAGATCATTTGGCTTCCTGGCTTCCTGAACACATTGAGGATAAAAAAAATTCTGGATCCATATTTCAAGATCATTTGAAGGAAAATTGCCCTGATATAATGGAACCAGAGGACAAAATAATTATTGCAAGAATACATTGATTGCCTCCTGAAAGGTATCCCAAAATGAAAATACTTAGGAATATTGTGGCCAAATTTCAGAACTATCAGATAAAAGAGAAAATCCCCAAGCATTCAGAAAGAAATATTTTAGATACCAAGGAACCACTGGAAGGATTACACAGGACCTGGCTGCATCAATATTAAGGGATTTAAGGGCCTGGAATACCTTATTCCAAAGAGCAAGTGAGCTTGGAATGCAGCCAATAATTCATTAACTTGCAAAACTGAGCCTTCTCTTCCAGAGGAAAAGAGAGACATTTAATAAAATAGGAAACTTCCAACTTTTCCTGACAAAAAGACCAGAGCTGAATAGAAAATTTGAACTTCAAATAGGAGACAAAAGAGACACATGAAAAAGTACAAAAGGGGGTAAAATTGCTATCCAATAAAATGAAGCTTGCTATATTCCCACCTGAGAGAAAGATTCTCAGAACTCTTGAGAATTATAACTCTATTAGAGAGAATATATTGGATACTCATGACTTGTCTGTGACTCAGCATGATTTAAAAACAATGTCTCCTTAAAAAGGGGAGGAAATTAAAGAGAAGGGAGGATGGAGGAAATTGAATGTGGTCAATCACATTACATGGAGAGGTACAAAGTACTTATTGCTAAAGAGGGAAAGAAGGGAGGATGTGAAAACCACCTGAATCTTTCTCCCAACAGATTTGGCTCAAAGAAGGATTAACATACACACTCAGTTAAAAACTTATTAATTTTTCAAATATTGAAAGGGAAAGGGGGGGAAAGGGGAACAAAGGAAGGGAAGGAGGAAGAGGCAAAGGGAAAGGGGAAAGATATGGGAGAGGTGGATAAAATGGGACAAACACATTGAAGGAAGTGGTATTCAGAAGTAAAATATTGGAGAATATGGATAAAGTTAAAAAGGGGGAAAACAGAAACAATGAAGATAGCATGGAGGGCAATAAAGAATTAGTAATTTTAACTTTGAATGTGAATGGGATGAACTCTCATAAAATGTAAACAAATAGCAGAGCGGATTAAAAACAATAACCCTACAATATGCAGTTTATAAGAAACTAATTTGAAACAGAGAGATACATACAGAATAAAGGTAAAAGGTTGAAGCAGAATATACTTTGCTTCAGCTAAAGTAAAAAGGCAGGCTAACAATCCTTATCTGAGACAAAGGAGCTGCTAATATAGATTTCATTAAAAGAGATAAGGAAGGAAACTATATCCTCTTAAAAGGTACCAGAGACAATGATACAATTTCAATACAAAGTATGTATGCACCAAGTGGTATAGCATCCAAATTCTTAGAGGAGAAGCTGGAAGAACTACAGGAAGACATAGACCACAAAACTCTACTGGTGGGAGATCTTAACCTCTCTCTCTCAGGTTTAGATTAATCAAACCATAATATAAACAAGAAGGAAATTATGGAGGTAAATAGAATGTTAGAAAACCTAGACATGATAGACCTTTGGAGGAAGTGGAATGCAGTTAGAAAGTTGTATACTTTTTTTTTCTGCTGTACATAGCACTTACACAAAAATTGACTGTATACTAGGGAATAAATACCTTATAATCAAATTCAGAAAGGCAGAAATAGTGAATATATTCTTCTCATACTATAAGCAAAAAAAAAGCATGTGCAATAAATGGTCATGGAGAAACATACCTAAAACTAATTGGAAACTAAATAAACTTATTTTAAAGAATGAGTGGATCAAACAATAAATTAAAGAGAGAATTAATGATTTTATACTTGCTAATGACAATAATGAGAAAACATATCAAAACTTATGGGATACAGCCAAGACAGTTATTAGGGGATATATTATATCTTTAACTGCTTACATGAATAAAATAGAGAAAGAGGAAATCAATGACCAAAGCATACAACTAATAAAAATTAGTGACAGAACAAATGAAAATCCCCCAATTAAATACCAAATTAGAAATTCTAAAAATTAAAGGAGAAATTAATAAAATCAAAAGCAATAAAACTATTGAACTAATTAATAAAACCATTAAAATTGATGACTTTTTGATTAATATGATTTAAAAAGAGAAAGAAGAAAGCCAAATTACTAGTATCATAAAAAAGGTATACTCACCACCAATGAGAAGGAAATTAAAGTAATAATTTATAATTATTTTTCCCCGCTGGATGCCACTAAATTTGATAATCTGAGTGAAATGGATGAATATTTATGACTATATAAGTTACCTAGGTTAAACAAAGAGGAAATTAAATACCTAAATAACCTTATCTCAGCAAAAGAAATTCAACAAGCTATCATTGAACTCCCTAAGGAAAAATTCTCCAGGACCAGATGGATTTACAACTGAATTGTATTAAGCATTTAAGGAACAATTGGTTCCAATTCTATACAAACTCTTTGGAAAAAAAGGTGAAGACAGAACTCTGCCTAATTCCTTCTATGACAGCATTATGGTGCTGAAACCTAAACCAGGAAGAGTCAAAACAGAGAAAGAAAACTATATACCAATTTCCCTAATGAATATGAATGTAAAAATCTTATATAACATCTTAGCAAAACAATTTCAACAAGTTATCACTAGCTTAATACAATATAATCAAACAGGATTTATCCTAGAAATGCAAGGTTGGTTCAGTATTAGGCAAACTGTTAGAGTAATTGACTATATCAATAACAAATGTAACAGAAATCATGATTATCTCAAAAAATGCTGAAAAAGCCTTTGATAAAATATAGCACCCATTCCTACTAAAAACACAAGGGTGTAGGAATAAATGGATTAATCCTGAGAATGATTAGCAGTAAATATCTGAAACCATCAACAAGCATTATATGCAATGGGGATAAGCTAGAGACACTCTCAATAAGGTCTTTCAGAATAATATTGTACACTCTAATGGCAACATGGGAGTGATGATCAATCTTACTGGACTTCCTCATTCTATCAATGCAACAATTAGGGACAATTTTAGAGCACTTGTGACCGAGAATACCATCTGTACCCAGAGAAAGAACTGTGGCATTTAAACAAAGACCAAAGTCTAGTACCTTCAAATTTTATAAAAAAGTGTCTTATATACTACATAATTTTGCCATTTCTAATATTTTACTTTATGCTTAAGGATATGATTTCTCTCACAACACATTCATTTTTTTTTTAGTTTTTGCAAGGCAGTGGGGTTAAGTGGCTTGCCCAAGGCCACACAGCTAGGTAATTATTAAGTATGTGAAGCCAAATTTGAGCTCAGGTATTCCTGACTCCAGGGCTGGTGCTCTATCCACTATGCTACCTAGCTGCCCCCAACACAATCAATTTATAGCATGGAAACAATTTAAAGATTACTAGATTGCCTTCTGTGGGAGTTTGGGGAGGGAAGGTAAGGTGGAGAAAAGATTATAAAATTCAAAACCTGTCAGAAAATGATGGGTAGAAACTGTTATTGTATATAATTGGAAAACAAATGACATATTAATTTTAAAAAGATATTAAAAATGTATTTGTTTTCAATAAGGAAGATAAGATTTCACTGAGACAGTAGATATTTGATATAAAAAGATTCTTTTCAGTTAAGGTTAAGATCCCTTTCAACTCTGCAATTCTGTGATATGCAAATTCAGGTTTGTTGATGGCAGAATTACAGAGAATAAAGTTTTGGAAATAGAAAAATAAATAAATGAATAAACAAATAAACAAATAAATAAATAAATAAGAATTATAGAATTTTAGCAAGCATATAGCACAACCCATACATGAAAAAGATTAGCTATTATTATACAGGTGGTAAATGGTCATCCTGATTTTACTCAAAGACCTCAAGAGAGAGAGAACCCTCTTCAGACGGAGAACTTAGTACCACTTGTGAAGGTCCATTTTATTTTCTGTAATTCTGCCATCAACAAAACTGAATTTACATATCACAGAATTGCAGAGTTGAAAGGGATCTTAACCTTACCTGAAAAGAATCTTTTTTATCAAATATCTACTCAGTCTTACTGAAATCTTATCTTCCTTATTGAAAGCAAATAACTTTTAATATCTTTTTAAAATTAATATTTCATTTGTTTTCCAATTATATACAATAATATTTCCATTAGAAATTTGTCTACATATATATATATATGTATTATATTTATAAGTTTTTTTGCAAGGCAGTGAAGTTAAGTGGCTTGCCCAAAGTCATACAGCTAGGTAATTATTAATTGTTTGAGGCTGTATTTGAACTCAAGTACTCCTGATTCCAGGGCCAGTGCCACTGTGCCACCTATCCGCCCCTAAATTTGTCTACATATTAAGACTTCACTTAACTCCTTGTAACTTTTGCTCATTTGCTTTTCATTATTGACAATGAATCCAAACAAAATAAACTCTGTCTGGCAAGACAGCTTTATGAAGATCCCTTTAATGGATATGTCAAATTGTATTATCATAGGTATTCTTCCAGACTCTCCCAATTTTGGGGATCCAGAGAGGCTTTTAAGAAGACCAGTTTAGTGTGTTGATTGTCCTTCATTCTTAGAGTGGGCCAAAATGACATCATTAATGTTAGAATCAAGTTATAGTAAGTGTGACTGTGACTGATCAAACTGAAATAAGTTCAGAATGATTTTACCACAAGATAGGCTCAAATATGCTTAATAGTGTAGCTCAAGAAAGGAATCTCAGTATCTGTCATCTTATCCTACCAGGTGATTTTCAGACTCTTCTTAAGATATTTTAAATGGAAATGATTCTTTTTCCTGGCGTGGAGATGGTGTACTGTTCATATTTCATAGGCATACATCAATGAAGTCAACTCAACAGACCCTCAATTTAATAGTTAGTCTAATACTTCTTCTCTTTCACATCTTCCTTCATAGCCTCCCAAACACTGAGCTAGCTCTGGCAATCAATCTAATTGACAATATATTCATTCATCCCTGGAAAGTATACTGCCAAGGAAAGTGAATTTATCCATAGTATTCAAAACTGCTTTAATTTGTTGTTACCAGTGGTTGCACATATGGATGATGTGGTGCTTGCTGATGGAGCCCTTGTGTTTTCTTGGTGTTATTAGCCTTGTTTCACTCCCTTGTGAACTGGAAAAGCCCAAGAACTTAATACATTATCTAGAATTGGGCAAGCATGTCAGCATACATAGGATATAGTAGATAGGGGGGCAAAGGATCATGACTGACATGTTGACATACATTCATGCTTTGATACCCACATATAGGTATACATGTAATAAAGACCACATTGGATCTGGTTGATTGGTAACTGTGACATATTTTCCTCCCCCATTCACTTCAATCAAGTTCCATGCTTCATTCTCTCTCATTATTTGGCATTCAGGCCTATTCTTGGTATTGATTTATTTTTGTTTAAAATTTAATATTTAGATTCTAACCTCATTGGTAAGTTGATTATTAAGACAAATGTTTCTTCACTAAGGTACTTTTTCAGCTTATTTGAGCTTCTTTTATAGTCATATTTTTGCAATTATTAAAATTTTGTATAAAATTATTTTATTGGTATTAATGTCATTTATGATGTTCATTTTTAATTTCTTATTTTTGA